>NC_092119.1:185000-220000 GCF_045679555.1 Salvelinus alpinus
ACACAGGACTCTACAGTCCCAGCAGAACTACACAGGACTCTACAGTCCCAGCAGAACTACACAGGACTCTACGGTCCCAACAGAACTACACAGGACTCTACAGTCCCAACAGAACTACACAGGACTCTACAGTCCCAGCAGAACTACACAGGACTCTACAGTCCCAACAGAACTACACAGGACTCTACAGTCCCAACAGAACTACACAGGACTCTACAGTCCCAACAGAACTACACAGGACTCTACAGTCCCAGCAGAACTACACAGGACTCTGCAGTCCCAGCAGAATTACACAGGACTCTACAGTCCCAGCAGAACTACACAGGACTCTACAGTCCCAGCAGAACTACACAGGACTCTACGGTCCCAGCAGAACTACACAGGACTCTACAGTCCCAGCAGACCTACACAGGACTCTACAGTCCCAACAGAACTACACAGGACTCTACAGTCCCAACAGAACTACACAGGACTCTACAGTCTCAACAGAACTACACAGGACTCGACAGTCCCAGCAGAACTACACAGGACTCTGCAGTCCCAGCAGAATTACACAGGACTCTACAGTCCCAGCAGAACTACACAGGACTCTACAGTCCCAGCAGAACTACACAGGACTCTACGGTCCCAGCAGAACTACACAGGACTCTACGGTCCCAGCAGACCTACACAGGACTCTACGGTCCCAACAGAACTACACAGGACTCAACAGTCCCAACAGAACTACACAGGACTCTACAGTCCCAACAGAACTACTTGCTCAATACTGATCCAGCCAATCACTTTCTGGTTTTCACACCACCTGACCCATGAGCACATTAGTATGAAGGGTCTAAGTGTATGGGCGTGCAGTTTCCCATACGTACACAGGAAAAAGAAACGTCACTTTGTGGTTCCTGAAACACCTCCCTATAAACACACTGTTGCTTTTAGTTCCCGATGAAGGCGGGTGACTGCCTGGCCTGGCATGTTTTGGCTGTAGATGACATATGTAACACTATGCACAATCAAATCAAATCAAATGTTATCGGTCACAAACACATGGTTAGCAGATCTTATTGTGAGTGTAGTGAAATGCTTCTAGATCTGGTAATTACATTTTTGCATCTGAGCTCCTAGAGTGTGCGGCTCTCCTTTATTTTCAAGGGCAGCAGTATCTAACAGGTAATATCTAACAAATTCCACAACAAAACCTAATATCTAACAAATTCCACAACAAAACCTAATATCTAAACAAATTCCACAACAAAACCTAATATCTAACAAATTCCACAACAAAACCTAATATCTAACAAATTCCACAACAAAACCTAATATCTAAACAAATTGCACAAGAAAACCTGATATCCAAACAAATTCCACAACAAACCCTAATATCGAAACAAATTCCACAACAAACCCTAATATCGAAACAAATTCCACAACAAAACCTAATAACTAAACAAATTCCACAACAAACCCTAATAAACACAGTCTAGTAAGGGAATGCACCATATTCCTAGCATTATGATCTCAGAAACCCAGAACTAAAATCTTGCATAGTTGCATCAGATTCTCCATTCATGTCACGTAGTCTGTCGAGATTTTTATTTTATTGTTATTCACTAGGAACCAAACACACATCCAGGGGTCTATTCACTAGGAACCAAACACACATCCAGGGGTCTATTCACTAGGAACCAAACACACATCCGGGGGTTTATTCACTGGGAACCAAACACACATCCAGGGGTCTATTCACGAGGAACCAAACACACATCCAGGGGTCTATTCACTAGGAACCAAACAGAACCAAACGGGAGCAGACAGATGCTAACCGAATGAAACTGGGAGGTACCAACCTGAATTTGTCGAATAAAAAGTTTTGTTTTAGTTGCAAAACATTTACCTTTGCAAAACGTTTTGCTACAGTGTGCGTCCTGAATACACCCTCAGGTCAGGCAGGTCAGAGTTGAAACACCAGACTCAGCAGACTCCATAAGAACTAGTATTCATAGTTGGCTGCTTAATGTACTTTGGGCAAAGATCACATTGTCACACCACACCCATTGGTTTCAATCAGTCATTCATCCTAATCAAATCTATATGCACACATTATAATCAACGTTTTGATTACGTTATAGTAAAGCTTGTTGGTTTTCCATCGAGGGTTGCTTGCTGCTGTAATTGTAAATGTCTCTCCTTTTATTTCGGCAGCTGGTTTGAATCACAGTGTTGGAGCGAATCTTTGCTCTCTGATCGTCCGTCCAGCTTCTTACAGGAAGTCAACCATGAATACTTTACCTCTCTGGTTCTGCTTGGTCTCAGACATCACTGAGGAAAGGTCTTTACCTCTCTGGTTCTGCCCAGTCTCAGACATCACTGAGGAAAGGTCTTTACCTCTCTGGTTCTGCTTGGTCTCAGACATCACTGAGGAAAGGTCTTTACCTCTCTGGTTCTGCTTGGTCTCAGACATCACTGAGGAAAGGTCTTTACCTCTCTGGTTCTGCTTGGTCTCAGACATCACTGAGGAAAGGTCTTTACCTCTCTGGTTCTGCTTGGTCTCAGACATCACTGAGGAAAGGTCTTTACCTCTCTGGTTCTGCTTGGTCTCAGACATCACTGAGGAAAGGTCTTTACCTCTCTGGTTCTGCTTGGTCTCAGACATCACTGAGGAAAGGTCTTTACCTCTCTGGTTCTGCTTGGTCTCAGACATCACTGAGGAAAGGTCTTTACCTCTCTGGTTCTGCTTGGTCTCAGACATCACTGAGGAAAGGTCTTTACCTCTCTGGTTCTGCTTGGTCTCAGACATCACTGAGGAAAGGTCTTTACCTCTCTGGTTCTGCTTGGTCTCAGACATCACTGAGGAAAGGTCTTTACCTCTCTGGTTCTGCTTGGCCTCAGACATCACTGAGGAAAGGTCTTTACCTCTCTGGTTCTGCTTGGTCTCAGACATCACCGAGGACAGGTCTTTACCTCTCTGGTTCTGCTTGGCCTCAGACATCACTGAGGAAAGGTCTTTACCTCTCTGGTTCTGCTTGGTCTCAGACATCACTGAGGACAGGTCTTTACCTCTCTGGTTCTGCCCAGTCTCTGACATCACTGAGGAAAGGTCTTTACCTCTCTGGTTCTGCTTGGTCTCAGACATCACTGAGGAAAGGTCTTTACCCCTCTGGTTCTGCTTGGCCTCAGACATCACTGAGGAAAGGTCTTTACCTCTCTGGTTCTGCCCAGTCTCAGACATCACTGAGGAAAGGTCTTTACCTCTCTGGTTCTGCTTGGTCTCTGACATCACTGAGGAAAGGTCTTTACCTCTCTGGTTCTGCTTGGTCTCAGACATCACTGATGAAAGATCTTTACCTCTCTGGTTCTGCTTGGTCTCAGACATCACTGAGGAAAGGTCTTTAACTCTCTGGTTCTGCTTGGTCTCAGACATCACTGAGGAAAGGTCTTTACCTCTCTGGTTCTGCTTGGTCTCAGACATCACTGAGGAAAGGTCTTTACCTCTCTGGTTCTGCTTGGTCTCAGACATCACTGAGGAAAGGTCTTTACCTCTGGTTCTGCCTGGTCTCAGACATCACTGAGGAAAGGTCTTTACCTCTCTGGTTCTGCTTGGTCTCAGACATCACTGAGGAAAGGTCTTTACCTCTCTGGTTCTGCTTGGTCTCTGACATCACTGAGGAAAGGTCTTTACCTCTCTGGTTCTGCCCCGTCTCAGACATCACTGAGGAAAGGTCTTTAACTCTCTGGTTCTGCCCGGTCTCAGACATCACTGAGGAAAGGCCTTTACCTCTCTGGTTCTGCCCCGTCTCAGACATCACTGAGGAAAGGTCTTTACCTCTCTGGTTCTGCTTGGTCTCAGACATCACTGAGGAAAGGTCTTTACCTCTCTGGTTCTGCTTGGTCTCAGACATCACTGAGGAAAGGTCTTTACCTCTCTGGTTCTGCTTGGTCTCAGACATCACTGAGGAAAGGTCTTTACCTCTCTGGTTCTGCTTGGTCTCAGACATCACTGAGGAAAGGTCTTTACCTCTCTGGTTCTGCCCAGTCTCAGACATCACTGAGGAAAGGTCTTTACCTCTCTGGTTCTGCTTGGTCTCAGACATCACTGAGGAAAGGTCTTTACCTCTCTGGTTCTGCTTGGTCTCAGACATCACTGAGGAAAGGTCTTTACCTCTCTGGTTCTGCCCAGTCTCAGACATCACTGAGGAAAGGTCTTTACCTCTCTGGTTCTGCCCCGTCTCAGACATCACTGAGGAAAGGTCTTTACCTCTCTGGTTCTGCCCAGTCTCAGACATCACTGAGGAAAGGTCTTTACCTCTCTGGTTCTGCCCCGTCTCAGACATCACTGAGGAAAGGTCTTTAACTCTCTGGTTCTACTTGGTCTCAGACATCACTGAGGAAAGGTCTTTACCTCTCTGGTTCTGCTTGGTCTCAGACATCACTGAGGAAAGGTCTTTACCTCTCTGGTTCTGCTTGGTCTCAGACATCACTGAGGAAAGGTCTTTACCCCTCTGGTTCTGCTTGGCCTCAGACATCACTGAGGAAAGGTCTTTACCTCTCTGGTTCTGCTTGGTCTCAGACATCACTGAGGAAAGGTCTTTACCTCTCTGGTTCTGCTTGGTCTCTGACATCACTGAGGAAAGGTCTTTACCTCTCTGGTTCTGCTTGGTCTCAGACATCACTGAGGAAAGGTCTTTACCTCTCTGGTTCTGCTTGGTCTCAGACATCACTGAGGACAGGTCTTTACCTCTCTGGTTCTGCCCAGTCTCAGACATCACTGAGGAAAGGTCTTTACCTCTCTGGTTCTGCCCGGTCTCAGACATCACTGAGGAAAGGTCTTTACCTCTCTGGTTCTGCTTGGTCTCAGACATCACTGAGGAAAGGTCTTTACCTCTCTGGTTCTGCCCAGTCTCTGACATCACTGAGGAAAGGTCTTTACCTCTCTGGTTCTGCTTGGTCTCTGACATCACTGAGGAAAGGTCTTTAACTCTCTGGTTCTGCTTGGTCTCAGACATCACTGAGGAAAGGTCTTTACCTCTCTGGTTCTGCTTGGTCTCTGACATCACTGAGGAAAGGTCTTTAACTCTCTGGTTCTGCTTGGTCTCAGACATCACTGAGGAAAGGTCTTTACCTCTCTGGTTCTGCCCAGTCTCAGACATCACTGAGGAAAGGTCTTTAACTCTCTGGTTCTGCTTGGTCTCAGACATCACTGAGGAAAGGTCTTTACCTCTCTGGTTCTGCTTGGTCTCTGACATCACTGAGGAAAGGTCTTTACCTCTCTGGTTCTGCCCAGTCTCAGACATCACTGAGGAAAGGTCTTTACCTCTGGTTCTGCTTGGCCTAACCACTGAGAAAAGTTCTTATAAAAAATAATTTCTCTGAGTTCAGGTCTTCGTTGTTGCCTGGTGATCTTTTGCATTACAATCTGTAAAGTTTGCCGGTTTATTTGGGGCATTTAGTTTTTGACTAGGATCTTTGTGTTGAGAGCAGTTAGTTATGTGTTGTCTACATCCTTTTCCTGTCAGGTACTCACCAGTTTAAACTTCCTGACATTGGTCGTGTTCCAGAACATCAAATCCATGATACATTGTTGGTAAATGGTGATTGACTGATCTACAAATTATCATGAGTAGTTATATATAAGATGCAAGGTGATTTGTTGATCAGTCAGTTGTGACTGACCTGCAATGTCAAACATTGCTCCCCCCCAACTGACCTCTGACCCTCAAGCTCACCTCTCCTGTCCATGCCCCTACAGGTTTGAGAGATGAAAACCTCAAGATGGTGGCAGCGATTTTCCATCATCAGCTTCCTGTTAGGGGTGTGGCTTCCTGCCTGGATCATGGCCCATACAACGCCCCCTACCCAGGGCACCACCTCCCCCAAACCCCAGAACGACCCGCTGCAGTTCCGTCTGGTGGGGTACCCCCGGAAGCACAACGAGGGACGCATCGAGGTCTTCTACAAGGGAGAGTGGGGGACCATCTGTGACGACGACTTCTCTCTGTCCAACGCCAACGTCCTCTGTCGCCAGCTGGGATTCGTCTCCGCTACGGGTTGGACACACAGCGCCAAGTACGGCAAGGGCCTAGGTGAGCTATAACAACTGTCACAGAGCAGTTATTCCACATTTTACAAGACCATTTCATAAGCATGAAGGATGGACACATGACGCCAGGTTATAGCAAGGGCCAAGGTGAGCTATATAACTATGATATAGTGAGCTAAAAGGCCCTACAACATGGAGCAGCCATTAGAAAACCATTCATCAGTACAGAACACAAATGCTACAGGATACATTGGTTTACAATGAAAACGCACAATACACTATTCTCTATGCTATGTTATAGTTAACCGACGGTGACTTGATTGTCTATTCTCTATGCAGGGAAGATCTGGCTGGATAATGTTCAGTGTAACGGAGGAGAGAAGAGCATTGACCTGTGTAAATCTCGAGGCTGGGGCAACAGTGACTGCACACATGATGAGGACGCTGGAGTCGTCTGCAAGGACGAGAGGCTTCCTGGGTTTGTCGACTCCAACGTCATCGATGTAAGGCATTTACAATGGGTTACAAATGGCGTTACGCCGTAGCAGGGTCGGGGGTCAATCCCAGTCAATTCAGGAAGTTCACTGGAGACCTAATTTCTAATTTTATTCAATGTCTTTTGAATGAAGAACATGTTGAATTAAAATTGGCTTTACCCATAGGACTCTGGTCGAAAGTAGGGAATAGGACTCTGGTCAAAAGTAGTGCACTATAAAGGGAATAGGACTGGTCAAAAGTAGTGTACTATATAGGGAATAGGACTCTGGTCAAAAGTAGTGCACTATAATAGGGAATAGAACTCTGGTCAAAAGTAGTGTACTATATAGGGAATAGGGCCCTGGTCAACAGTAGTGCACTATATAGGGAATAGGGCCCTGGTCAACAGTAGTGTACTATATAGGGAATAGAATGCCGTTTGGGATACAGTTATATGTACTGCTGCTCTGTAACCAGTTTGCTGCTGATGTCTGGGTTTATGCACTCTGCATAGGTCTGCTGCTGATGTCTGGGTTTATGCACTCTGCATAGGTCTGCTGCTGATGTCTGGGTTTATGCACTCTGCATAGGTCTGCTGCTGATGTCTGGGTTTATGCACTCTGCATAGGTCTGCTGCTGATGTCTGGGTTTATGCACTCTGCATAGGTCTGCTGCTGATGTCTGGGTTTATGCACTCTGCATAGGTCTGCTGCTGATGTCTGGGTTTATGCACTCTGCATAGGTCTGCTGCTGATGTCTGGGTTTATGCACTCTGCATAGGTCTGTTGCTGATGTCTGGGTTTATGCACTCTGCATAGGTCTGCTGCTGATGTCTGGGTTTATGCACTCTGCATAGGTCTGCTGCTGATGTCTGGGTTTATGCACTCTGCATAGGTCTGCTGCTGATGTCTGGGTTTATGCACTCTGCATAGGTCTGCTGCTGATGTCTGGGTTTATGCACTCTGCATAGGTCTGTTGCTGATGTCTGGGTTTATGCACTCTGCATAGGTCTGCTGCTGATGTCTGGGTTTATGCACTCTGCATAGGTCTGTTGCTGATGTCTGGGTTTATGCACTCTGCATAGGTCTGCTGCTGATGTCTGGGTTTATGCACTCTGCATAGGTCTGCTGCTGATGTCTGGGTTTATGCACTCTGCATAGGTCACTGAGCTGAACATAACAGGGACTAGGACTGCAGGTGAAAATGAAATGCTGCTGATTTCCTGGTGGGTTGATGGAGCTGTGTGGTGATGCACCATAGAGCTCTATGCTACTCTATGCTAGAGTTTACAATTACACTCTCGTAGATCATTCCCTACGTCATAACATGGCCATGTCATAAGTTAACCACTGGTGATGACTGTCCAAACTGAGGAAGCACAGTTGAAAAGCACATAGGTGCCAGACAGCCAGTCTTTTTCCATCTACCTTCTCTCTCTCTCTCTCTCTGTCTCTCTCTGTCTCTCTCTGTCTCTCTCTGTCTCTCTCTGTCTCTCTGTCTCTCTCTCTCTCTCTCTCTCTCTCTCTCTCTCTCTCTCTCTCTCTCTCTCTCTCTCTCTCTCTCTCTCTCTCTCTCTCACTTTCTCTGTCTCTGTCTCTGTCTCTGTCTCTCTCTCTCTCTCTCTCTCTCTCTCTCTCTCTCTACCCTCCTTCTCCTCCCCCTCCCCCTCCTGCTCTTCCCCCTCCTCCCCCTCCCCCTCTCCCTCCTGCTCTTCCCCTCCCCCTCCCCCTCCTCCTCCTCCTGCTCCTCCCCCTACCCCTCCTGCACTTCCCCCTCCTCCTCCTCCTGCTCCTTCCCCTACCCCTCCTGCTCTTCCCCCTCCTCCTCCTCCTGCTCCTCCCCCTACCCCTCCTGCTCTTCCCCCTCCTCCCCGCCTCCTCCTGCTCCTCCCCCTACCCCTCCTGCTCTTCCCCCTCCTCCTCCTCCTGCTCCTCCCCATACCCCTCTTGCTCTTCCCCCTCCTCCTCCTGCTCCTCCCCCTACCCCTCCTGCTCTTCCCCCTCCCCCCCTCCTCCTCCCCCTCCTGCTCCTCCCCCTCTTCTTCCCCCTCCCCCCTCCTCTTCCCCCTACCCCTCCTGCTCCTCCCCCTCCTCTTCCCCCTCCTCCCCCTCCTCCTCCTTCTCCCCCCCCTACCCCTCCTGCTCCTCCCCCTACCCCTCCTGCTCTTCCCCCCCCTCCTCCTCCCCCTCCTCCCCCTACCCCTCCTGCTCCTCAACCCTCCTCCCCCTCCTCCTCCCCCTCCTCCCCCCTCCTCCTCCCACTCCCCCCTCCCCCTCCCCCCTCCTGCTCTTCCCCTCCTCCCCCTCCTCTCTGTGTTCCTGTGTCCAGTCTGGCAAACAGACAACAAACCAGGAGTTCAGCCAACTCCTCTTCCACCCACTCACTGTGATCTGACTCAATGCAATGCAATGCAGCCTGGGAATCAAGATCAGTTACAACCAGTTACTATTACTGCCTTTAGTCAACCAGTTACTATTACTGCCTTTAGTAACAACCAGTTACTATTACTGCCTTTAGTAACAACCAGTTACTATTACTGCCTTTAGTCAACCAGTTACTATTACTGCCTTTAGTCAACCAGTTACTATTACTGCCTTTAGTCAACCAGTTACTATTACTGCCTTTAATCACAACCAGTTACTATTACTGCCTTTAGTCAACCAGTTACTATTACTGCCTTTAGTCAACCAGTTACTATTACTGCCTTTAGTCAACCAGTTACTATTACTGCCTTTAGTCACAACCAGTTACTATTACTGCCTTTAATCACAACCAGTTACTATTACTGCCTTTAGTCAACCAGTTACTATTACTGCCTTTAGTCAACCAGTTACTGTTACTGCCTTTAGTCAACCAGTTACTGTTACTGCCTTTAGTCAACCAGTTACTGTTACTGCCTTTAGTCACAACCTGTTACTATTACTGCCTTTAGTCAACCAGTTACTATTACTGCCTTTAGTCAACCAGTTACTGTTACTGCCTTTAGTCAACCAGTTACTGTTACTGCCTTTAGTCAACCAGTTACTGTTACTGCCTTTAGTCACAACCTGTTACTATTACTGCCTTTAGTCAACCAGTTACTATTACTGCCTTTAGTCAACCAGTTACTATTACTGCCTTTAGTCAACCAGTTACTATCACTGCCTTTAATAACAACCAGTTACAATTGGTTTCTCTCTGCAAAATAATAACAATCAATGACCAAGGGATCCGTAGCAAAAGTGAATCAATGATTACACCACTGATGATTAAGAATGTATCAGACACTGAGAACATATGAAACCAGCCTATGATCCCAGCCAGCAGGAGAACACAGCAGCCCCAGAAGGCACTGCTGCAACTAGGAAGCCTGTCTTCCACCTCAGATTTACTGAAGCACAAATGATCATCTTTATTTAACATCTTTCTCTCTCCTGGTTACTTTTTGCCTTTATCAACGTTTTATTATCTGTTTTATTTTTAAATTTGAGCTTTATTTTACCAGGTTAGTCTCATTGAGATTAACAATCTCTTTTCCGAGAAAGACCTGGCGAAAATAGCAGTTTTAAACACAGAGCACTGCAGTTTAACACTACAGTTTAAACCACACAGCACTACAGTTTAAACCACACAGCACTACAGTTTAAACCACACAGCACTACAGTTTAAACCACACAGCACTACAGTTTAAACCACACAGCACTACAGTTTAAACCACACAGCACTACAGTTTAAACCACACAGCACTACAGTTTAAACCACACAGCACTACAGTTTAAACCACACAGCACTACAGTTTAAACCACACAGCACTACAGTTTAATCCACACAGCACTACAGTTTAAACCACACAGCACTACAGTTTAAACCACACAGCACTACAGTTTAAACCACACAGCACTACAGTTTAAACCACACAGCACTACAGTTTAAACCACACAGCACTACAGTTTAAAACACACAGCACTACAGTTTAAACCACACAGCACTACAGTTTAAACCACACAGCACTACAGTTTAAACCACACAGCGCTACAGTTTAAACCACACAGCGCTACAGTTTAAACCACACAGCACTACAGTTTAAAACACACAGCACTACAGTTTAAACCACACAGCGCTACAGTTTAAACCACACAGCACTACAGTTTAAACCACACAGCACTACAGTTTAAAACACACAGCACTACAGTTTAAACCACACAGCACTACAGTTTAAACCACACAGCACTACAGTTTAAACCACACAGCACTACAGTTTAAACCACACAGCACTACAGTTTAAACCACACAGCACTACAGTTTAAACCACACAGCACTACAGTTTAAACCACACAGCACTACAGTTTAAACCACACAGCACTACAGTTTAAACCACACAGCACTACAGTTTAAACCCCACAGCACTACAGTTTAAAACACACAGCACTACAGTTTAAACCACACAGCACTACAGTTTAAACCACACAGCACTACAGTTTAAACCACACAGCACTACAGTTTAAACCACACAGCACTACAGTTTAAACCACACAGCACTACAGTTTAAACCACACAGCACTACAGTTTAAAACACACAGCACTACAGTTTAAACCACACAGCACTACAGTTTAAAACACACAGCACTACAGTTTAAAACACACAGCACTACAGTTTAAACCACACAGCACTACAGTTTAAACCACACAGCACTACAGTTTAAACCACACAGCACTACAGTTTAAACCACACAGCACTACAGTTTAAACCACACAGCACTACAGTTTAAACCACACAGCACTACAGTTTAAACCACACAGCACTACAGTTTAAACCACACAGCGCTACAGTTTAAACCACACAGCGCTACAGTTTAAACCACACAGCACTACAGTTTAAACCACACAGCACTACAGTTTAAACCACACAGCACTACAGTTTAAACCACACAGCGCTACAGTTTAAACCACACAGCACTACAGTTTAAACCACACAGCACTACAGTTTAAACCACACAGCACTACAGTTTAAACCACACAGCACTACAGTTTAAACCACACAGCACTACAGTTTAAACCACACAGCACTACAGTTTACACCACACATCACTACAGTTTAAATAACACACAGCGCTACAGTTTAAACCACACAGCACTACAGTTTAAACCACACATCACTACAGTTTAAACCACACAGCACTACAGTTTAAACCACACAGCGCTACAGTTTAAACCACACAGCACTACAGTTTAAACCACACAGCACTACAGTTTAAACCACACAGCGCTACAGTTTAAACCACACAGCACTACAGTTTAAACCACACAGCACTACAGTTTAAACCACACAGCACTACAGTTTAAACCACACAGCACTACAGTTTAAATAACACACAGCGCTACAGTTTAAACCACACAGCGCTACAGTTTAAACCACACAGCACTACAGTTTAAATAACACAGCACTACAGTTTAAACCACACAGCACTACAGTTCAAACCACACAGAACTACAGTTTAAATAACACACAGCACTACAGTTTAAACCACACAGCACTACAGTTTAAACCACACAGCACTACAGTTTAATACACAAATGTACACATTGAACAGCCAGATGGTTTGGGATAGTGTGGTGCAACTAGGGGTCAAAACATTGACAGCCTCCCACTTCATTATCCATTTTAGTGTTTAACCAAACTTTAAACATCGTTATTTGTGTTCAGTTTCAAGCATTGAGAATAAACTCCACTAAACTTTTACTTGTTGAGCACCATAACTCTGTGGGGCTTGATGGGATACTTTTACTTGTTGAGCACCATCACTCTGTGGGGCTTGATGGGATACTTTTACTTGTTGAGCACCATCCTTCTGTGGGGCTTGATGGGATACTTTTACTTGTTGAGCACCATCACTCTGTGGGGCTTGATGGGATACTTTTACTTGTTGAGCACCATCCTTCTGTGGGGCTTGATGGGATACTTTTACTTGTTGAGCACCATCCTTCTGTGGGGCTTGATGGGATACTTTTACTTGTTGAGCACCATCACTCTGTGGGGCTTGATGGGATACTTTTACTTGTTGAGCACCATCACTCTGTGGGGCTTGATGGGATACTTTTACTTGTTGAGCACCATCCCTCTGTGGGGCTTGATGGGATACCTTTACTTGTTGAGCACCATCCCTCTGTGGGGCTTGATGGGATACTTTTACTTGTTGAGCACCATCCCTCTGTGGGGCTTGATGGGATACTTTTACTTGTTGAGCACCATCACTCTGTGGGGCTTGATGGGATACTTTTACTTGTTGAGCACCATCACTCTGTGGGGCTTGATGGGATACTTTTACTTGTTGAGCACCATCACTCTGTGGGGCTTGATGGGATACTTTTACTTGTTGAGCACCATCCCTCTGTGGGGCTTGATGGGATACTTTTACTTGTTGAGCACCATCCCTCTGTGGGGCTTGATGGGATACTTTTACTTGTTGAGCACCATCACTCTGTGGGGCTTGATGGGATACTTTTACTTGTTGAGCACCATCACTCTGTGGGGCTTGATGGGATACTTTTACTTGTTGAGCACCATCACTCTGTGGGGCTTGATGGGATACTTTTACTTGTTGAGCACCATCCCTCTGTGGGGCTTGATGGGATACTTTTACTTGTTGAGCACCATCACTCTGTGGGGCTTGATGGGATACTTTTACTTGTTGAGCACCATCCCTCTGTGGGGCTTGATGGGATACTTTTACTTGTTGAGCACCATCCCTCTGTGGGGCTTGATGGGATACTTTTACTTGTTGAGCACCATCACTCTGTGGGGCTTGATGGGATACTTTTACTTGTTGAGCACCATCCCTCTGTGGGGCTTGATGGGATACTTTTACTTGTTGAGCACCATCACTCTGTGGGGCTTTCGTTGGTGTGATCATCAATATCCATGATATTTACGGCGCGAGGTGTTCTTCGTCTTCATCTAGGTTTTCATAGATTTCCTCTGACGTCTTTAACACTCCCGTCTAGTGATATGTCAGTAGCAGCTCCCCTGCTCTGCTCAGGTTTCTGTGTGACAGTCTAATGTAAAGATATCATTTTTATCTGTCAAACCAATATGACACTAACCACCACAATGTGATTCCCAGCAGCCTTGGTTTCTGAACATCATGTTTGCTTCCCACAGTATAGATTCATTCTAAACATGCGATTCAAGCATACAACTGACAAATACATTTGCATAGAGCAAAAAAATGGGATCCTGTGAATTGGCACGTACATCACATATTATGACTGAGTTTTTCCACCTGTTACGGCATGCACTCTGTGACCCGCCATTGAATGGCGTTTTCTTTTCTATCTATGCTGTCTCTGTGTGACATCAGTGACATCAGCGTGAAGAGATGTGTGTGGGAAAGGTTCCGTATGTCTCAATCTCTCTCAGAGGTTTTTCAGTGATGTCAGTCACACCATGAGAAACTCTGATGGTCCACTTGACAGCGCAAACAGATCTGGCAGCAGGCTACATAACACTAGACCGTACTGATCAGGAGAGATCACGTTGTGTTTCTGTCACAAAACGAGTCCGGACGGTGGATCAGGCTACATAACACAAAAGTTCACAGAGGCCTCACAAAGTTGTATTGCTCTGAGGGGTCACAGCAGGTCATAGGTGACACCACAGCACTCTGTGTGACCCCTGTATGAACTATGACCCCTGACCCCCTTGCTACAGGTTCAGGTGGAGGAGGTGTGTCTGCATGACCCCTGACCCCCTCATTATAGATGCAGGTGGATGGGAGGAGAAAGGTGGAGGAAATGTATATACATGACCTGTATAATCTTGATCCATGACCTCTGAGACCACAGGAGGTTGGTGGCACCTTAATTTGGGGAGGACGGGCTCCTGGTAATGGCTGTAGCGGAATAAGGGGAATGGTATCAAATTTCGTCAAACACATGGTTTCCATGGTTTCCATGTGTTTGATGCCATTCTGTTGACTCCGTTCCAGCCGTTATTATGAGCCCGTCCTCCCCCAATCAGAAACCTCCACTGTCTGAGACCTAACCTTTAACCTCTGACCCCCATACAGGTGCAGGTGGATGAGGACAGGGTGGAGGAGGTGCGTCTGCGCTCGGTGGTGCCCACCAAGAAGATGCCCGTCACCGAGGGTGTGGTAGAGATTAAGTACAAGGACGGCTGGGCCCAGATCTGTGACGTGGGGTGGACCCCTAAAAACACCCGGGTCATCTGTGGTATGCTGGGGTTCCCCCATGAGAGGAAGGTCAACAAGAACTTCTACAAGTAAGTCAGAGTAGAGGGATTCACTCACACCAGTGGATATATAGGCTTAAATTGAAGATATGGCAAATAGGAGTGACAATATCGTTTGCTATTAATCCTCAGTCATTTTCCAGACCCAGGTGGCTTGTCATTGTTGATAGACAACAACAAAAATGTTCACCTCTTTCACAACTCACTTTACGGAGTTCAAAATTACAATTCTTGTCTTTCGTAATTTAGTCCGATATACTTGGATGTGTAGTGTCAGCGTTTGTTGCTGGCATGTCACCCCTAAGTTTGTTTATCTTGTCAATTTAAAAAAATAATTAAAGTAGTTGGCAATATCAGTTGGTTTTGTAATGAATGAGCCGTCTGATTCAATGAAGGATGGAGCTGATTTGGCCTTTTTTCTCAGAATTTCATTGCAAATCTTTTTACTATCATTCTTTATATAATTTATCTTTGTTTCATAGTGGAGTTTCTTCTTCTTTTTATTCAGTTTAGTCACATGGTTTCTCAATTTGCAGTACTTTTCCCAATCGGTTGTGCAGCCAGACTTATTTGCCATTCCTTTTGCCTCATCCCACTCAACCATACAATTTTTGGGGATTTAACAGTTTTTACAGTCATTTTCTTAATGGGTGCATGCTTATTAGTAACTGGGATAAACAATTTCATAAATGTGTCAAGTGCAACTTCTGTTTGCTCCTCATTACACACCACAGACCAACAAATATTATTTACATCAACAACATAGGAATTACTACAAAAGTTATTGTATACTCTAATACACTATATTAGGCCCAGCCTTTGGAACTTTGGTTTTCCTAGATATGGCTACTATATTCTGATCACTATATTCTGTTTTTTCATATTGTTTATAACTAATTTTGTACATAAAGTTGCTGCTACCGTCTCTTATGACCGAAAAGAGCTTCTGGACATCAGAACTGCGATTACTCACCTTGAACTGGATAAAGATTTTTTTCTTTAATGAGTCCGAAGCGAAGGATATACTTGTCAAGACAAGTCCCAAATCTCCATCATCTGCATGAAGAAAGGATGGAGGAAAAGGGGGAGGAGGGCGGGGCACCTTGTAAGAATTCGCCAACGAGTAGGTAAACCACCTCTACCCTCCGTATTATTGGCCAACGTGCCAATCATTGGAAAACAAACTGGACGTTCTACGATTAAGATTATCCTACCAACGGGACATTTAAAAACTGTAACATCTTATGTTTCACCGAGACGTGGCTGAACGATGACACGGATAATATAGAGCTGGCTCCATTTGGCAAATCTGACCAGAATTCTCTCCTCCTGATTCCTGCTTACAAGCAAAAACTAAAGCAGGAAGTACCAGTGACTCGCTCAATACGGAAGTGGTTAGATGACGTGGATACTACGCTACAGGATTGTTTTGCTAGCACAGACTGGAATATGTTCCGGGATTCATCAAAGGGTATTGAGGAGTACACCACATCAGTCATCGGCTTCATCAATAAGTGCATTGGCGACGTTGTCCCCACAGTGACCGTACGTGCATTTCCAAACCAGAAGCCATGGATTACAGGCAACATCAGCATCGAGCTAAAGGCTAGACATGCCGCTTTCAAGGAGCGGAACACTAATCCGGACGCTTATAAGAAATCCCTCTATGCTCTCAGACAAACCATCAAACAGGCAAAGCGTCATTACAGGACTAAGATTGAATCCTACTACACCGGCTCTGACGCTCGTCGGATGTCGCAGGGCTTGTAAACTATTATGGACTACAAAGGGAAACCCAGACCCTTGTAAATTATGATTGGCTGAATACTCTCTAGACTATAATGTTTTTATTATACTGGATATATATTTTAAGTCTTTGTGTTTTTTGGATAGAGAGAAATAGAGAAATACATTTGTGTGGTTTTTAATGTAATGTTGGTGTTTGTAGATGTCGTTTTGTATAAATTTCATGTCAAATGTTTTTGTTGTATTACCTTTTTGTTAAGGTCATGTAGTTTTATAAAGTTGAATGTTTATACGTAGGCACTCTGTAAGACAGAGTAATGTATTTATCATGGTCAACCTTGTTTCCCCCTTAAATATTTGATAGCATCTTAGAATTTACTTTTATTTATATTTTACTTATATTAATTGAATTTACTTTTAGAGTTCTGAAAGGGCAGTGGTTCGCTTTTCAAACCTATGCTGGCAGCGGTACAGCGTACATGTGTTGCAGAGGCATTGGCTTAGACCACTAGACTCCTGCAGGCCACTTATTCACCATGGCTTAAAGACTGGAATATATTACTGTGTTGGAACTTTGAGATAAAAATCAGTTGAGCTGATAATATTATTAGGAGGCAACAGAAGAGGAATGTTAACAATGTGTGATCGTTAATTCACCGCAGCTGAATAACAGAATGTTATGGAACAGGGGGATCTGACCGACTTATAGAATATGAACGTTGTCGTGACTATTTTCAACATTGTCCTGTTTTTAAATTTCCTTAGTCACTCTGATGACTGATTGGGGGATTCTGGGCTCTTGCCAAAAACTCAGGGAATGTCAAGAAGGAGTTGTTGAAAAGAAAAGTTTGACATCACAGGAAGTTGCTGATGGGGGAGGACGGCTCATAATAATGGCTGGAATGGAATCAAATGGAATGGCATCATAGAAACCATGGAAACCATGTGTTTGATGTATTTGATGCCGTTCCACCGATTCCACTCCTGTCATTAACACAAGCCCGTCCTCCCCGAATTAAGGTACCACCAACCACTTGTGTTTGACTTTTACTTGTCGTATTGCATTTACAAAAAAAAATATTAAGAAAGTAATGCAGATACAATTAACTTTAATTTTCTAATAGCCAACAATTAAATCCCAACATCATACAACATATTAATACATCACAAGCCATCCCACTCCTTCAGGCAAAGTTCAAACCTTAATACAAATGTTTATTTTTTTATTTTTTATTTTACCGTTATTTTACCAGGTAAGTTGACTGAGAACACGTTCTCATTTGCAGCAACGACCTGGGGAATAGTTACAGGGGAGAGGAGGGGGATGAATGAGCCAATTGTAAACTGGGGATTATTAGGTGACCATGATGGTATGATGGCCAATTTAGCCAGGACACCGGGGTTAACACCACTACTCTTATGATAAGTACCATGGTATCTTTAATGACCTCAGAGAGTCAGGACACCCGTTTAATGTCCCATCCGAAAGACGGCACTCTACACAGGACAATGTCTCCAATCACTGTCCTGGGGCATTGGGATATTCTTCTAGACCAGAGGAAAGAGTGCCTCCTACAGGCCCTCCAACACCACTTCCAGCAGCATCTGGTCTCCCATCCAGGGACCAACCAGGACCAACCCTGCTTAGCTCAGTCATACGGAATATGACGGTCTTACGGAATCTGATGGTGTTACGGAATATATGGACTCTGATTTTAAATGGTGGGCTGTGAGCCCTCCGGTTTCTTTTCCCAATATAACCCTTCTCCTCCAGATTGACGGCAGACAGACAGAGATCGGCATTCTGGGCCGTCCTCCATTAATAAGGTCTTCCTTCCATCCCGTGTCATCCCGTATGAAGGCACATGGTGTCTTATCTCTCAGTGGTGTATGACGACTGAGACTCTGCTCTCTCTGACTGACTGAAGGGCGATGCAGGGATTCAGGAAGGGGAAATGGGTCGATGATTAGGCCCAAGTCCAGAACACAGAGAGAACCCTTTGGGACGCAGACACTGACTGACTGCAACTGGGGACTAGCCAAGTGAGCCAAGCAACAAGCATCAACATGCTAGGGAATGCTGTAATCCTGTAGCTATCAGTCTGCTGTAATCCTGTAGCTATCAGTCTGCTGTAATCCTGTAGCTATCAGTCTGCTGTAATCCTGTAGCTATCAGTCTGCTGTAATACTGTAGCTATCAGTCTGCTGTAATACCGTAGCTATCAGTCTGCTGTAATACTGTAGCTATCAGTCTGCTGTAATACCGTAGCTATCAGTCTGCTGTAATCCTGTAGCTATCAGTCTGCTGTAATACCATAGCTATCAGTCTGCTGTAATACCGTAGCTATCAGTCTGCTGTAATCCTGTAGCTATCAGTCTGCTGTAATCCTGTAGCTATCAGTCTGCATTAATCCTGTAGCTATCAGTCTGCTGTAATCCTGTAGCTATCAATCTGCTGTAATACTGTAGCTATCAGTCTGCTGTAATACCGTAGCTATCAGTCTGCTGTAATCCTGTAGCTATCAGTCTGCTGTAATACCATAGCTATCAGTCTGCTGTAATACCGTAGCTATCAGTCTGCTGTAATCCTGTAGCTATCAGTCTGCTGTAATACCGTAGCTATCAGTCTGCTGTAATCCTGTAGCTATCAGTCTGCTGTAATACTGTAGCTATCAGTCTGCTGTAATACTGTAGCTATCAGTCTGCTGTAATACCGTAGCTATCAGTCTGCTGTAATCCTGTAGCTATCAGTCTGCTGTAATACCATAGCTATCAGTCTGCTGTAATACCGTAGCTATCAGTCTGCTGTAATCCTGTAGCTATCAGTCTGCTGTAATCCTGTAGCTATCAGTCTGCATTAATCCTGTAGCTATCAGTCTGCTGTAATCCTGTAGCTATCAATCTGCTGTAATACTGTAGCTATCAGTCTGCTGTAATACTGTAGCTATCAGTCTGCTGTAATCCTGTAGCTATCAGTCTGCTGTAATCCTGTAGCTATCAGTCTGCTGTAATACCGTAGCTATCAGTCTGCTGTAATACTGTAGCTATCAGTCTGCTGTAATACCGTAGCTATCAGTCTGCTGTAATACTGTAGCTATCAGTCTGCTGTAATACTGTAGCTATCAGTCTGCTGTAATCCTGTAGCTATCAGTCTGCTGTAATACCGTAGCTATCAGTCTGCTGTAATCCTGTAGCTATCAGTCTGCTGTAATACCGTAGCTATCAGTCTGCTGTAATCCTGTAGCTATCAGTCTGCTGTAATCCTGTAGCTATCAGTCTGCTGTAATCCTGTAGCTATCAGTCTGCTGTAATCCTGTTGCTATCAGTCTGCTGTAATCTGTAGCTATCAGTCTGCTGTAATCCTGTAGCTATCAGTCTGCTGTAATACTGTAGCTATCAGTCTGCTGTAATCCTGTAGCTATCAGTCTGCTGTAATACCGTAGCTATCAGTCTGCTGTGATACTGTAGCTATCAGTCTGCTGTAATACCGTAACTATCAGTCTGCTGTAATACCGTAGCTATCAGTCTGCTGTAATACTGTAGCTATCAGTCTGCTGTAATCCTGTAGCTATCAGTCTGCTGTAATCCTGTAGCTATCAGTCTGCTGTAATCCTGTAGCTATCAGTCTGCTGTAATCCTGTAGCTATCAGTCTGCTGTAATCCTGTAGCTATCAGTCTGCTGTAATACCGTAGCTATCAGTCTGCTGTAATCCTGTAGCTATCAGTCTGCTGTAATCCTGTAGCTATCAGTCTGCTGTAATCCTGTAGCTATCAGTCTGCTGTAATACCGTAGCTATCAGTCTGCTGTAATCCTGTAGCTATCAGTCTGCTGTAATCCTGTAGCTATCAGTCTGCTGTAATACCGTAGCTATCAGTCTGCTGTAATCCTGTAGCTATCAGTCTGCTGTAATCCTGTAGCTATCAGTCTGCTGTAATCCTGTAGCTATCAGTCTACTGTAATACTGTAGCTATCAGTCTGCTGTAATACCGTAACTATCAGTCTGCTGTAATACCGTAGCTATCAGTCTGCTGTAATACTGTAGCTATCAGTCTGCTGTAATCCTGTAATCCTGTAGCTATCAGTCTGATGTAATCCTGTAGCTATCAGTCTGCTGTAATCCTGTAGCTATCAGTCTGCTGTAATCCTGTAGCTATCAGTCTGCTGTAATACTGTAGCTATCAGTCTGCTGTAATCCTGTATCTATCAGTCTGCTGTAATCCTGTAGCTATCAGTCTGCTGTAATCCTGTAGCTATCAGTCTGCTGTAATCCTGTAGCTATCAGTCTGCTGTAATACCGTAGCTATCAGTCTGCTGTAATACTGTACCTATCAGTCTGCTGTAATCCTGTAGCTATCAGTCTGCTGTAATACCGTAGCTATCAGTCTGCTGTAATCCTGTAGCTATCAGTCTGCTGTAACTCAGGATGAACTGACAGTCTTGGTTTATAATAAGGAGGTCAGGGCCCATATTCATAAAGCTTATCAGAGTAGGAGAGTAGGATCTTATCAGATCTAGGATCAGTTTAGCCTTTCAGATCAGAATGAGTAATATTACATGAACACCGGGGGGGGGGGGGGGGACCTGATCCTAGATCAGTGCTCCTTCTCTGAGAAGCTTTATGAATACAGGCCTAGGTTAAGTTAGGTCAGGCTCAGTAACTTGATGCTAATCTTTCCTGTCAGTGTCTTGGCTCCTCTCAATATTCACATTCTTCTGAAGAATGTGTTATCGGGGAACACGGTGTCTACCTTCCTCACAGCTCAACACCATATTTCCATTAGAATATAATCTGCTGTAAAAGTTGGTCTGTTCAGTTGGAATGAGATATTATGTGTCAGGAAGTAAGGATTTTTTTTTACAATTCTGTGTGCTGAATGTTTTCATCACACCGACACCGCTGTAGCAGCCAGGTGGCTTTATGAGCAGGGCTCTGAATTGACCAGGAAAAACTCTGATACTCTGATAGGGCCCTGAATTTTTCCTGGTGAGGTCTCTTGATTCATTTTTCTCAAGACAGGTGGAGTAATGTCTGAATCCTCTTGGAGTACCACAGCAGCAACAGTTTTTTTATGATGAGGACCTTGACCTGAGTTGTCCCTGGGCAGGTCACCTTAATGTTGAGATTTATAAGACTATTGGGCAAAAATAGGATATATGCCTTTTCTTTACAGAGCGTTCAAGGAGCCGAGTAGCCAGTAGCCCAGTAGCCCAGTAGTCCAATAGTCCAGTAGCCCAGTAGTCCAGTAGCCCAGTAGTCCAGTAACCCAGTAGTCCAGTAGTCCGGTAGTCCAGTAACCCAGTAGTCCAGTAGTCCAGTAGTCCAGTAACCCAGTAGTCCAGTAGTCCAGTAACCCAGTAGTCCAGTAGTCCAGTAGCCCAGTAGTCCAGTAGCCCAGTAGTCCAGTAGTCCAGTAACCCAGTAGTCCAGTAGTCCAGTAGCCCAGTAACCCAGTAGCCCAGTAGCCCAGTAGTCCAGTGGCCCAGTAGTCCAGTAACCCAGTAGTCCAGTAACCCAGTAGCCCAGTAGCCCAGTAGTCCAGTAACCCAGTGGTCCAGTAGTCCAGTAGCCCAGTAGCCCGGTAACCCAGTAGTCCAGTAACCCAGTAGCCCAGTGGTCCAGTAGTCCAGTAGCCCAGTAGTCCAGTAGCCCAGTAGTCCAGTAACCCAGTAGTCCAGTAGTCCAGTAGCCCAGTAGTCCAGTAGCCCAGTAACCCAGTAGTCCAGTAGCCCAGTAGTCCAGTAGTCCAGTAGCACAGTAGCCCAGTAGTCCAGTAGCCCAGTAACCCAGTAGTCCAGTAGCCCAGTAGTCCAGTAGTCCAGTAGCCCAGTAGTCCAGTAGTCCAGTAACCCAGTAGTCCAGTAGTCCAGTAGCAAAGTAGCCCAGTAGTCCAGTAGCCCAGTAGCCCAGTAGTCCAGTAACCCAGTAGTCCAGTAGCCCAGTAGTCCAGTAACCCAGTAGTCCAGTAACCCAGTAGCCCAGTAGTCCAGTAGCCCAGTAGTCCAGTAGACCAGTGGTCCAGTAGTCCAGTAGTCCAGTAGTCCAGTAGCCCAGTAGTCCAGTAGCCCAGTAGCCCAGTAACCCAGTAGTCCAGTAACCCAGTAGACCAGTAGTCCAGTAGTCCAGTAGCCCAGTAGTCCAGTAGTCCAGTAACCCAGTAACCCAGTAGCCCAGTAGTCCAGTAGCAAAGTAGCCCAGTAGCCCAGTAGTCCAGTAGTCCAGTAACCCAGTAGTCCAGTAGCCCAGTAGTCCAGTAACCCAGTAGTCCAGTAACCCAGTAGCCCAGTAGTCCAGTAGCCCAGTAGTCCAGTAGCCCAGTAGTCCAGTAGTCCAGTAGTCCAGTAGCCCAGTAGTCCAGTAGCCCAGTAGTCCAGTAACCCAGTAGTCCAGTAACCCAGTAGCCCAGTGGTCCAGTAGTCCAGTAGTCCAGTAGCCCAGTAGTCCAGTAGTAAAGTAGTCCAGTAGTCCAGTAACCCAGTAGTCCAGTAACCCAGTAGCCCAGTAGTCCAGTAGCCCAGTAGTCCAGTAACCCAGTAGTCCAGTGGCCCAGTGGCCCAGTAGTCCAGTTGTCCAGTAACCCGGTAACCCGGTAGCCCGGTAGTCCAGTAGTCCAGTAACCCAGTAGCCCAGTAGTAACCCAGTAACCCAGTAGTCCAGTAGCCCAGTAGCCCAGTAGTCCAGTAACCCAGTGGTCCAATAGTCCAATAGTCCAGTGGCCCAGTAGCCCAGTAGCCCAGTAGTCCAGTAGCCCAGTACCCCAGTAGTCCAGTAACCCAGTGGTCCAGTAGTCCAGTAGTCCAGTAACCCAGTAGTCCAGTAGTCCCCAGTAGTCTAGTAGCCCAGTAGTCTAGTAGCCCAGTAGTCCAGTAGTCCAGTAGTCTAGTAGCCCAGTAGTCCAGTAGTCCAGTGGTCCAGTAGTCCAGTAGTCCAGTAACCCAGTAGTCCAGTAGCCCAGTAGCCAAGTAGTCCAGTAGTCCAGTAGCCCAGTAACCCAGTAGTCCAGTAACCCAGTGGTCCAGTAGTCCAGTAGTCCAGTAGTCCAGTAACCCAGTAGTCCAGTAGCCCAGTAGTCCAGTAGTCCAGTAGCCCAGTAGTCCAGTAGTCCAGTAGTCTAGCAACCCAGTAGCCCAGTAGTCCAGTAGCCCAGTAGCCCAGTAGTCTAGTAACCCAGTAGTCCAGTAGTCCAGTAGTCCAGTAGTCCAGTAGTCCAGTGGTCCAGTAGTCCAGTAACCCAGTAGCCCAGTAGTCTAGTAGCCCAGTAGTCCAGTAACCCAGTAACCCAGTAGTCCAGTAGCACAGTAGCCCAGTAGTCTAGTAGCCCAGTAGTCCAGTAGCCCAGTAGTCCAGTAACCCAGTAGCCCAGTAGTCTAGTAGCCCAGTAGTCCAGTAGTCCAGTGGTCCAGTAGTCCAGTATCCCAGAAGTCCAGTAGCCCAGTAACCCAGTAGTCCAGTAGCCCAGTAGTCCAGTAACCCAGTTGTCCAGTAGTCCAGTAGTCCAGTAACCCAGTAGTCCAGTAGCCCAGTAGTCCAGTAGTCCAGTGGTCCAGTAGCCCAGTAGTCCAGTAACCCAGTAGTCCAGTAGTCCAGTAGTCCAGTAGCCTAGTAACCCAGTCCAGTAGTCCAGTAGCCTAGTAACCCAGTAGTCCAGTAGTCCAGTAACCCAGTAACCCAGTTGTCCAGTAGTCCAGTAGTCCAGTAGCCCAGTAGTCCAGTAGTCCAGTAACCCGGTAGTCCAGTAGCCCAGTAGTCCAGTAGTCCAGTAGCCCAGTAGTCCAGTGGTCCAGTAGCCCAGTAGTCCAGTAACCCAGTAACCCAGTGGTCCAGTAGCCCAGTAGTCCAGTAACCCGGTAGTCCAGTAGCCCAGTAACCCAGTAGCCCAGTAGTCCAGTAACCCAGTGGTCCAGTAGTCCAGTAGTCCAGTAGTCCAGTAGTCCAGTAGTCCAGTAGCCCAGTAGTCCAGTAGTCCAGTAGCCCAGTAGTCCAGTAGTCCAGTAGCCCAGTAGTCCAGTAACCCAGTAGCCCAGTAGTCCAATAGCCAGGTAGCCCAATAGCCCAGTAGCCCAATAGTCCAGTAACCCAATAGCCCAGTAGTCCAGTAGTCCAGTAGCCCAGTAGTCCAGTAACCCAGTAACCCAGTAGCCCAGTAGTCCAGTAGTCCAGTAGCCCAGTAGCCCAGTAGTCCAGTAGCCCAGTAACCCAGTAGCCCAGTAGTCCAGTAACCCAGTAACCCAGTAGCCCAGTAGCCCAGTAGCCCAGTAACACAGTAGTCCAGTAGCCCAGTAACCCAGTAGCCCAGTAACCCAGTGGTCCAGTAGTCCAGTAGTCCAGTAGTCCAGTAACCCAGTAGTCCAGTAGTCCAGTAACCCAGTAGCCCAGTAGCCCAGTAGCCCAGTAGTCCAGTAGCCCAGTAGCCCAGTACCCAGTAGTCCAGTAGCCCAGTAACCCAGTAGCCCAGTAGTCCAGTAGCCCAGTAGTCCAATAGCCAGGTAGCCCAATAGCCCAGTAGCCCAATAGCCCAGTAACCCAATAGCCCAGTAGCCCAGTAGCCCAATAGCCCAGTAGCCCAGTAACCCAATAGCCCAGGTAACCCAGTAGCTGAGTACCTCAGGGAGAATAGAGCTTTCCCATAGGGAGAATAGGGCTTTCCCATAAGGAGAAGAGGGCTTTCCCATAGGGAGAATAGGGCTTTCCCTTAGGGAGAATAGGGCTTTCCTGTAGGGAGAATAGGGCTTTCCTGTAGGGAGAATATGGCTTTCCCATAGGGGGAATAGGGCTTTCCCGTAGGGAGAATATGGCTTTCACGTAGGGAGAATAGGGTTTTCCTGTAGGGGGAACAGGGCTTTCCTGTAGGGAGAGTAGGGCTTTCATGTAGGGAGTAGAGGGCTTTCCCATAGGGAGAATAGGGCTTTGCTGTAGGGAGAATAGGGCTTTCGCCGTAGGGAGAATAGGGCTTTCCTGTAGGGAGAATAGGGCTTTCCTGTAGGGAGAATAGGGCTTCCAGGTAGGGAGAATAGGGCTTCCAGGTAGGGAGAATAGGGCTTCTCATAGGGAGAATAGGGCTTTCCCATAGGGAGAATAGGGCTTTCCCATAGGGAGAATAGGGCTTTCCCATAGGGAGATTAGGGCTTTCACATAGGAAGAATAGAGCTTTCCCATAGGGAGAATAGGGCTTTCCCATAGGGAGAATAGAGCTTTCCCATAGGGAGATTAGAGCTTTCCCATAGGGAGAATAGGGCTTTCAAATAGGGAGAATAGAGCTTTCCCATAGGGAGAATAGAGCTTTCCCATAGAGAGAATAGGGCTTTCAAATTGGGAGAATAGGGCTTTCCCATAGGGAGAATACGGCTTTCCCATAGGGAGAATAGAGCTTTCCCATAGGGAGAATAGAGCTTTCCCATAGGGAGAATAGGGCTTTCCATAGGGAGAATAGGGCTTTCCCATAGGGAGTAGAGGGCTTTCCCATAGGGAGTAGAGGGCTTTCCCGTAGGGAGAATAGGGCTTTCCCATAGGGAGTAGAGGGTTTTCCCATAGGGAGTAGAGGGCTTTCCCATAGGGAGAAGAGGGCTTTCCCATAGGGAGAATAGGGCTTTCCCATAGGGATTAGAGGGCTTTCCCATAGGGAGAAGAGGGCTTTCCCATAGGGAGAATAGGGCTTTCCCATAGGGAGTAGAGGGCTTTCCCATAGGGATTATAGGGCTTTCCCATAGGGAGAATAGGGCTTTCTCATAGGGAGAATAGGGCTTTCCCATAGGGAGAATAGGGCTTTCACATAGGAAGAATAGAGCTTTCCCATAGGGAGAATAGGGCTTTCCCATAGGGAGAATAGAGCTTTCCCATAGGGAGAATAGGGCTTTCCCATAGGGAGTAGAGGGCTTTCCCATAGGGAGAATAGGGCTTTCCCATAGGGATTAGAGGGCTTTCCCATAGGGAGAAGAGGGCTTTCCCATAGGGAGAAGAGGGCTTTCCCATAGGGAGAATAGGGCTTTCCCATAGGGAGTAGAGGGCTTTCCCATAGGGAGTATAGGGCTTTCCCATAGGGAGAATAGGGCTTTCCAATAGGGAGAATAGAGCTTTCCCGTAGAAAGAATGGACCTTTCCAATAGGGAGAAGAGGGCTTTCCCGTATGGAGAATATGGCTTTCCCATAGGGAGAAGAGGGCTTTCCCATAGGGAGAAGAGGGCTTTCCCATAGGGAGAAGAGGGCTTTCCCACAGGGAGAAGAGGGCTTTCCCATAGGGAGAATAGGGCTTTCCCATAGGGAGAATAGGGCTTTCCCATAGGGAGAATAGAGCTTTCCCGTAGAAAGAATGGAGCTTTCCAATAGGGAGAAGAGGGCTTTCCCATAGGGAGAAGAGGGTGCCATTTGAGACGTATCCTCTAACTGTCTGGCTGCTTGTCTCGTTTC
The DNA here is from genome assembly GCF_045679555.1 of Salvelinus alpinus. Lineage (NCBI taxonomy): Eukaryota > Metazoa > Chordata > Actinopteri > Salmoniformes > Salmonidae > Salvelinus > Salvelinus alpinus. The sequence continues at coordinate 211,885 of NC_092119.1, forward strand.
CTGTTTTCTTCTTAAGGGGTAAAAAGGGGTAAAAAAAAAAAGTACAGGCTTTTCCAAATATAACGGGCATTTATAATTTTAAACAAATGTTTCTGGAACATACAGTGTGTGTATTGTGTAACCAACTAAAGGACCCTTTTCTTCTGCAGTGGTGTCATAACAATACATTTGAGAAATCTATCATATTTTACTGGCTGGCCTATCTTGGGGAACGAGTCCAAAGTCATTAAATAATGTAATATAATATTTACACCGTTTTTGGTTGATTTTCCCCATACCGGTACCTCAGATTTTACACATGGAGACAGACTGGGGGGGGGGGCAGAACATAGTTGGGTTACTGGTATGTTGCCTGGTAACAGACTGGGGGGGGGGGGGGGCAGTACATAGTTGGGTTACTGGTATGTTGCCTGGTAACAGAATGGGGGGCCAGTACATAGTTGGGTTACTGGTATGTTGCCTGGTAACAGACTGGTGGGCCAGTACATAGTTGGGTTACTGGTATGTTGCCTGGTAACAGACTGGGGGGCCAGTACATAGTTGGGTTACTGGTATGTTGCCTGGTAACAGACTGGGGGGCCAGTACATAGTTGGGTTACTGGTATGTTGCCTGGTAACAGACTGGGGGGCCAGTACATAGTTGGGTTACTGGTATGTTGCCTGGTAACAGACTGGGGGGCCAGTACATAGTTGGGTTACTGGTATGTTGCCTGGTAACAGACTGGGGGGCCAGTACATAGTTGGGTTACTGGTATGTTGCCTGGTAACAGACTGGGGGGCCAGTACATAGTTGGGTTACTGGTATGTTGCCTGGTAACAGACTGGGGGGCCAGTACATAGTTAGGTTACTGGTATGTTGCCTGGTAACAGACTGGGGGGCCAGTACATAGTTGGGTTACTGGTATGTTGCCTGGTAACAGACTGGGGGGCCAGTACATAGTTGGGTTACTGGTATGTTGCCTGGTAACAGACTGGTGGGCCAGTACATAGTTAGGTTACTGGTATGTTGCCTGGTAACAGACTGGGGGGCCACTACATAGTTGGGTTACTGGTATGTTGCCTGGTGACAGACTGGTGGGCCAGTACATAGTTGGGTTACTGGTATGTTGCCTGGTAACAGACTGGGGGGCCAGTACATAGTTGGGTTACTGGTATGTTGCCTGGTAACAGACTGGGGGGCCAGTACATAGTTGGGTTACTGGTATGTTGCCTGGTAACAGACTGGGGGGCCAGTACATAGTTGGGTTACTGGTATGTTGCCTGGTAACAGACTGGGGGGCCAGTACATAGTTGGGTTACTGGTATGTTGCCTGGTAACAGACTGGGGGGCCAGTACATAGTTGGGTTACTGGTATGTTGCCTGGTAACAGACTGGGGGGCAGTACATAGTTGGGTTACTGGTATGTTGCCTGGTAACAGACTGGGGGGCCACTACATAGTTGGGTTACTGGTATGTTGCCTGGTGACAGACTGGTGGGCCAGTACATAGTTGGGTTACTGGTATGTTGCCTGGTAACAGACTGGGGGGCCAGTACATAGTTGGGTCACTGGTATGTTGCCTGGTAACAGACTGGGGGGCCAGTACATAGTTGGGTTACTGGTATGTTGCCTGGTAACAGACTGGGGGGCCAGTACATAGTTGGGTTACTGGTATGTTGCCTGGTAACAGACTGGGGGGCCACTACATAGTTGGGTTACTGGTATGTTGCCTGGTGACAGACTGGTGGGCCAGTACATAGTTGGGTTACTGGTATGTTGCCTGGTAACAGACTGGGGGGCCAGTACATAGTTGGGTCACTGGTATGTTGCCTGGTAACAGACTGGGGGGCCAGTACATAGTTGGGTTACTGTATGTTGCCTGGTAACAGACTGGGGGGCCTGTACATAGTTGGGTTACTGGTATGTTGCCTGGTAACAGACTGGGGGGCCATTCTAGTGTGTCTGTGCTTATTTTAGTCCTGCATGACATTCCATTTAAACTACACTACATGATCAAAAGTATATGGACACCTGCTTGTCGAACATCTCATTCCAAAATCATGGGCATTAATATGGAGTTGGTCCCCCCTTTGCTGCTATAACAGCCTCTTCTGGGAAGGCTTTCCACTAGATGTTGGAACATTGCTGCATGGACTTGCTTCCATTCAGCCACAAGAGCATTAGTGAGGTCGGGCACTGATGTTGGGCGATTAGGCCTGGCTCACAGTCGGCGTTCCAATTCATCCCAAAGGTGTTTGATGAGGTTGAGGTCAGGGCTCTGTGCAGGCTGGTCAAGTTCTTCCACACCAATCTCAACTAACTATTTCTGTATGGACCTTGCTTTGTGCACGGGACATTGTCACACTGAAACAGGAAAGGGCCTTCCCCAAACTGTTGCCATAAAGTTGGAAGCACAGAATCATCTAGAATGTCATTGTATGCTGTAGCATTAAGATTTCCCTTCACTGGAACTAACGGGCCCGAACCATGAAAAACAGCCCCAGACCATTATTCCTCCTCCAACAAACTTTAAAGTTTGGCACTATGCATTGTGACAGGTATCGTTCTCCTGGAATCCGCCAAACCCAGATTAGTCTGTCGGACTACCAGATGGTGAAGCGTGATTCATCACTCCAGAGAACGTGTTTCCACTGCTCCAGAGTCCAATAGCAGAGAGCTTTACATCACTCCGGCCAACGCTTGGCATTGTGCATGGTGATCTTAGGCTTGTGTGTTGCTGCTCAGCCATGAAAACCCATTTCACGATTCTCCCGACAAACAGCTTCCAGAGGCAGTTTGGAACTCGGTAGTAAGTGTGGTCTACCATTTTGCGGCTGATGCCGTTTTTGCCCCTAGACGTTTCCATAACAGCACTTACAGTTGACCGGACAACTCTAGCAGGGCAGAAATGTTACGAACTGACTTGTTGGAAAGGTGGTGTCCTACGATGGTGCCACGTTGATAGTCATTGAGCTCTTCAGTAAGGCCATTCTACTGCCAATGTTTGTCTAGATTGCATGGCTGTGTGCTCGATTTTATACACCTGTCAGCAACGTGTGTGGCTGAAATAGCCAAATCCACTAATTTGAAGGGGTGTCCACATGCTTCTCTATACAATAGTGTACATATTAATACTTGAAATATCTCTGCCATCGAAAGAATAATGTAATATAGTAATATAGTTTAACTTAATAGTATAGTGATGTACTTAACAGAACTGTACTCTCCTGTTACCTGTGGCATTACCCAGGAAGCACACCTTACTGCTCTCCTCTTAACCCTACCACAGCTAGGCCACACTGTCTGGGATCAGGGCTGTTATATGTATTACCGTGTGTGTGTGTTGTGTGTGTCTGTCTGCCTCACCAGTGTCTCTGTGTCATGTCGTGTTGCTGTTTGCCGTTGCAGAGCCCGTCTGAGAAAGAGAGCAGCTGAGAGAAAAGCCAGAGCCAAGGTTAATGTTTCTGCTGGTGCCAGGTATATCAGGAAACAACCCACTCGTCCCCCCCAGAGACTGGGTTTCTGGTCCAAGTGGCCTCCTATTCCCTATGTAGTGCACTGTGGTCTAAAGTAGTGCACTATGTAGGGAATAGGGTTCCATTTGGAACTCAAGCCTGGGTTTCTGACAGTGGGTTGCCTGTAGTGGTCGTTGCTTTAGCACTTTTATAGAATATTAGTTTAGATGCTGTTTCTACCCAGCTGGCTTTAATTCACTTTGTTTACTCATTCTAGCACAAATATGTTGTTGTGTTCATCTAACTGCAACAACAAAAACCCTTCCTAGTCACAGAAATGCAACTCAACAAAATATGCCTGCAGATTGATCGGAAATGTTAAACCACGACATTTTGTTTAAAGATAAAAAGGATTCTAAGGAAGCACAGGAGGCTGCTGAAAGGAGGACGGCTCGTAGTAACATCCGGAGCGGAGTAAATGGAATGGTATCAAACGTATAGAAAAACATGTGTTTGATGTGTTCAATACCATTCCATTGAGTCCGATGCAGCCATTAATATGAGCCCGTCCTCCCCCATTTAAGGTGCCACCGGCCGCCTGTGTCAGGAAGTCCTTCTGAAAATAACATTTTATGTGACTGATGTCAATCTGCCCTCTGATGTTTAAGTCTGCGTCTCTAGTTCAACAACTTTTGACATTTCCTATAAGGCGTGCTTTTAGGAGTGGAACATAACCTATCAATCACTCTGTAGTCGTATAACGCGTTGCATTGCTCAGTTAGCGTCTGCTGAATGGTGTGCTAAAATACATACTAATACACATAATACTAATACACATAATACTAAAACACATAATACTAATACACATAATACTAATACACATAGTACTAAAACACATAATACTAAAACACATAATACTAATACACATAACACTAATAGACATAATACTAATACACATAATACTAATACACATAATACTAATACACATAATACTAATACACATAATACTAATACACATACTAATACACATTATACTAATACACATAATACTAATACACATAATACTAAAACACATACTAATACACATAATACTAAAACACATAATACTAATACACATAATACTAAAACACATACTAATACACATAATACTAAAACACATAATACTAATACACATAATACTAAAACACATACTAATACACATAATACTAAAACACATAATACTAATACACATAATACTAATACACATAATACTAAAACACATAATACTAATACACATAATACTAAAACACATACTAATACACATAATACTAAAACACATAATACTAATACACATAATACTAATACACATAATGTAACATGTGTTTCTAACTTGGTTAACATTTTCTCCCATTGCATTTACAATCATCATCACCACACAGCTCATCATCCTCATCATCATCATCATCATCACCTAACCAATGTTTACTTTGCAGGCTGCACCCTAAAGCTATTGCTAAACCATTCATCTCTGGGTTAAAGAAAAGGTAAACAGACTGGGGAAATAAATACATTTCCCCTTAATGATCTCCTGTATAAAATGGTTTCCGTCGTGTATCTGTTATTTCCCAGACTCATCTGGGCATTGTGACCAGGGTGCATCTCAAATTAAACACTATTCCCTATACAGTACACTACTGTTGACAAGGAATAGGGTATAATTTGGGTTGCTGGAAACTGCTCTATACTGTACTGTAGGGCCCAGTTCAGTTCAACTCTACCTGCTCTATACTGTACTGTAGGGCCCAGTTCAGTTCAACTCTACCTGCTCTGTACTGTACTGTACTGTAGGGCCCAGTTCAGTTCAACTCTACCTGCTCTGTACTGTACTGTAGGGCCCAGTTCAGTTCAACTCTACCTGCTCTGTACTGTACTGTAGGGCCCAGTTCAGTTCAACTCTACCTGCTCTATACTGTACTGTAGGGCCCAGTTCAGTTCAACTCTACCTGCTTTGTACTGTACTGTAGGGCCTAGTTCAGTTCAACTCTACCTGCTCTGTACTGTAGGGCCCAGTTCAGTTCAACTCTACCTGCTCTATACTGTACTGTAGGGCCCAGTTCAGTTCAACTCTACCTGCTCTATACTGGTACTGTAGGGCCCAGTTCAGTTCAACTCTACCTGCTCTGTACTGTACTGTAGGGCCCAGTTCAGTTCAACTCTACCTGCTCTGTACTGTACTGTAGGGCCCAGTTCAGTTCAACTCTACCTGCTCTATACTGTACTGTAGGGCCCAGTTCAGTTCAACTCTACCTGCTCTATACTGTACTGTAGGGCCCAGTTCAGTTCAACTCTACCTGCTCTATACTGGTACTGTAGGGCCCAGTTCAGTTCAACTGTACCTGCTCTGTACTGTAGGGCCCAGTTCAGTTCAACTCTACCTGCTCTATACTGGTACTGTAGGGCCAGTTCAGTTCAACTCTACCTGCTCTATACTGGTACTGTAGGGCCCAGTTCAGTTCAACTCTACCTGCTCTATACTGTACTGTAGGGCCCAGTTCAGTTCAACTCTACCTGCTCTATACTGGTACTGTAGGGCCCAGTTCAGTTCAACTCTACCTGCTCTATACTGTACTGTAGGGCCCAGTTCAGTTCAACTCTACCTGCTCCAAACTTTATTTACTCAGCAGAAAGCAACGTTACCTTGTGTTCAAATGAAGTACAGCTCTGGCTGTGGTCAAGTGAAACAGCAGGATAGTTTTTCGGGTTTTGGATTCATACAGGCTACTATAGATATGAGTATGTTTCAGAACGATCAGGTTTAAGAGATGTGAAATGCTTTATTTAAACTTTATTTATACTGGTATGTCAATTATAGAACAACTTGTTATTTTATGATGACCTGTCCATGTGTGGATGAAAACAGGTAGTTTGGATCTTGGCTGTACTGAACACAAACAATAAGATGAGGCTTGTAACGAAGCCAAAACGTTACATCACCTTGTAGAAGTGGTTTTCTGGGAAAGTTCGGTTTTTGTCATCCAACAAATACAGCTGAATCTTTTCTTTGTTGACAAAGCTACTTAAAAATGATTCATGACTTTCTAGATTTTTAAGTTTATTTTAAAAAAATGGATAAATGATCAACATATATTTTCGTTATTGTGCAATTGGCTGACGGTCAAACAGACTCTGTGTCTGGTGTAACAATGAAATGAAGAACGGCTGTTCTCCTCCTCTTCGTCTGAAGAGGAGAAGCAGGGATCGGACCAATACGCATCGAGGTATGCAGTCATAATGAATTTATTTAAACGAAAAGACGAACACGAAAAACACTTGAGAATATACAAAACAACAAAACGACATAGACAGACCTGAACTGGAAAAACTTACATAAACACGCAGAACAGGAATAGACTACATAAACCGAAACAGTCCCGTGTGGCGCGACAAACACAGACACGGAAGACAACCACCCACCAACTAACAGTGAAAACAGCCTACCTATATATGATTCTCAATCAGAGGAAATGAACAACACCTGTCCCTGATTGAGAACCATATAAGGCTAATTAACAATCACACTCCCACATAGAACTAACAACACAGACTGCCCATCCCAACTCACGCCCTGACCAACTAAACATATACAAAACAAGAGAAAACAGGTCAGGAACGTGACAGAAGTTTAGTTACAGCAACAAAACATTGAGAATGATAGGACCAGTAATGCACACCAGGGTTCGGGCTCAATGATAGAACCAATAAAGCACACCAGGGTTCGGGGTCAATGGTATGACCAATAATGCACACCAGGGTTCGGGGTCAATGATAGGATCAATAATGCACACCAGGGTTCGGGGTCAATGGTATGACCAATAATGCACACCAGGGTTCAGGGTCAATGATAGGACCAATAAAGCACACCAGGGTTCGGGGTCAATGATAGGACCAATAATGCACACCAGGGTTCAGGGTCAATGATAGGACCAATAATGCACACCAGGGTTCGGGGTCAATGATAGGATCAATAATCCACACCAGGGTTCAGGGTCAATGATAGGATCAATAATGCACACCAGGGTTCGGGGTCAATGGTATGACCAATAATGCACACCAGGGTTCAGGGTCAATGGTATGACCAATAATGCACACCAGGGTTCGGGGTCAATGATAGGACCAATAATGCACACCAGGGTTCGGGGTCAATGATAGGATCAATAATGCACACCAGGGTTCGGGGTCAATGATAGGACCAATAAAGCACACCAGGGTTCGGGGTCAATGATAGGACCAATAATGCACACCAGGGTTCGGGGTCAATGATAGGACCAATAATGCACACCAGGGTTCGGGGTCAATGGTAGGACCAATAAAGCACACCAGGGTTCGGGGTCAATGATAGGACCAATAATGCACACCAGGGTTCGGGGTCAATGATAGGACCAATAATGCACACCAGGGTTCGGGGTCAATGATAGGACCAATAATGCACACCAGGGTTCGGGGTCAATGATAGGACCAATAATGCACACCAGGGTTCGGGGTCAATGATAGGACCAATAATGCACACCAGGGTTCGGGGTCAATGATAGGACCAATAATGCACACCAGGGTTCGGGGTCAATTCCATTTAAATTCCAGTCAATTCTGGAAGTACATAAGAATTCCAATTCTCTGTAATACCTTTGAATGAGGAACATTTGGAA
>NC_092119.1:222500-307500 GCF_045679555.1 Salvelinus alpinus
CTGTGTCCCTTGCTCTCCTCTCCCACCAGAGCACGGTGAGGCTGAAGGGTGGTGCCAAGCTGGGTGAGGGCAGAGTGGAGGTGCTGAGGAACAATGAGTGGGGCACGGTGTGTGACGACCGTTGGACCCTGCTGTCAGCCAGCGTGGTGTGCAGGGAGCTGGGCTTCGGATCCGCCAAGGAGGCTCTGACTGGGGCTCGCATGGGAGAAGGTGAGGACTGAGCACTGTCTACTAGGTCGATGGATTTGTGCAGATGCTTGGTGTAGTGGTTACACTCCCAGAACAGTCACATATACGATGTCCAACTTAAGACCGGGGTTCAAACCCTGTGTCCCCTTCCCACTGTTCATCTTACAATCTCTCCCTTTGACTTCCAACTTGTCTCTATAAAGTGTTAAAACACCTAAAACATGTGTATACACAGTGCCTTCGGGAAAGCATTGAGACACCATTACCTTTCCCACATTTTGTTTTACGTTACAGCCTTATTTTAAAATAGATTAAATTGTTTTTTTCCCCTCATCAATCTACACATAATACCCCATAATGACATCACAATACCCCATAATGACATCACAATACCCCATCATGACATCACAATACCCCATCATGACATCACAATACCCCATCATGACATCACAATACCCCATAATGACGAAGAAAAAAACAGTTTTTTAGAAAATGTTGTTAATTTATAAGAAACTGAAATTTCACATTTCCCTAAGTATCAGGACCTTTCACTCAGTACTTTGTTGAAGCACCTTTAGCAGCGATTACAGCCTTGAGTCTTCTTGGTTATGACGCTACAAGCTTGGCACACCTGTATTTGGGGAGTTTCTCCCATTCTTCTCTGCAGATCCTCTCAAGCTCTGTCAGGCTGGATGGGGAGCGTTGCTGCACAGCTATTTTCAGGTGTCTCCAGAGATGTTCGATCAGGTTCAAGTCCGGGCTCTGGCTGGGCCACTCAAGGACATTCAGAGACTTGTCCCAAAGCCACTCCTGTGTTGTCTTGGCTGTGTGTTAGGGTCATTGTCCTGTTGGAAGGTGAACCTTTGTCCCAGTCTGAGGTCCTGAGCGCTCTGGAGCAGGTTTTCATGAAGGATCTCTCCCTTGATCCTGACTAGTCTCCCAGTCCGTGCCGCTGAAAAACATCCACACAGCATGATGCTGCCACCACCATGCTTCACCATAGGGATGGTGCCAGGTTTCCTCCAGACATGACGCTTGGCATTCAGGCCAAAGTGTTCAATCTTGGTTTCATCAGACCAGAGAATCTTGTTTCTCATGGTCTGAGAGTCCTTTAGGTGCCTTTTGGCAAACTCCAAGTGGGCTCTCATTTGCCTTTTACTGAGGAGTGGCTTCCGTCTGGTTATCCTTATGGAAGGTTCTCCCATCTTCACAGAGGAACTCTGGAGCTCTTTCAGAGTGACCATCGGGTTCTTGGTCACCTCCCTGACCAAGGCCCTTCTCCCCCGTTTGCTCAGTTTGGCCGGGCGACCAGCTCTAGGCGGTTCCGAACTTCTTCCATGTAAGAATCATGGAGACCACTGTGTCCTTGGGTACCTTCAATGCTGTAGAAATGTTTTGGTACCCTTCCCCACATCTGTGACTCAACACAATCCTGTGTTGGAGCTCTATGGACAATTCCTTCGACCTCGTGGCTGTTCGCTGTGACTTTCACTGTCAATTATGGGACCTTATATAGACAGGTGTGTGCTTTTCCAAATCATGTCCAATCAATTGAATTTACCACAGGCGGACTCCAGTCAAGTTGTAGAAACATCTCAAGGATGATCAACGGAAACAGGATGCACCTGAGCTCAATTTAGAGTCTCATAGCAAAGGGTCTGAATACTTATGTAAATAATTGGTTTTCTAATGTAATTTATTTTTTATAAATTTGTAAAAATGTCTAAAAACCTGTTTTCGCTTTGTCATTATGGGGTATTGTGTCCATTTTATTCCATTTTAGATTAAGGCTCTAATGTAACAAAATGTGGAAAATTCAAAGGGGTCTGAATACTTTCCGAAGGCACACATTCCTAATATTGAGTTTCACCCCCCGTTTGCCCTTTAGAAGAGCCTCAATTGACTCCAATGTGTTAATGATGTCTTTTGGGCTCCCGAGTGGCGCAGCGGTCTAAGGCACTGCATTTCAGTGCTTGAGGCGTCACTACAGACACCCTGGTTCGAATCCAGGCTGTATCACAACCGGCCGTGATTGGGAGTCCCGTAGGGCTGTACACAATTAGCCCCTACATCGTCCGGGTTTGGCTGGTCATTGTAAATAAGAATTAGTTCTTAACTGACTTGCCTAGTTAAATAAAGAAGAATAAAATAATAATAATAATTGATACACACAGGGAACTGTTGGGCATTAACCCAGCAGCATTGCAGTTCTTGACACACTCAAACCGGTGTGCCTGGAACCTACTACCATAGGCACTTACATATTTTGTAAGGCACTTACACTTACATATATCCATGTCTCAATTGTCTCAAGGCTTAAAAATCCTTCTTTAACCTGTCTCCTCCCCTTCATCTAAACTGATTGAAGTGGATTTAACAAGTGACATCAATAAGGGATCATACATTTCACCTGGATTCACCTGGTCAGTCCATGTCATGGAAAGAGCAGGTATTCTTAATGTTTTGTATACTCTGTGTAAACACAGTACCTGTCAAAAGTTTGGACACACCTACTCATTCAAGGGTTTTTCTTTATTTTTCATATGTTCTACATTGTAGAATAATAGTGAAGACATCAAAACTATGAAATAACACATGGAATCATGTAGTAACCAAAAAAGTGTTTAACAAATCAAAATATATTTTAGATGTTAGATTCTTCAAAGTAGCCAGCCTTTGCCTTGATGACAACTTTGCACACTCTTGGTATTCTCTCAACCAGCTTCACCTGGAATGCTTTTCCGACAGTCTTGAAGGAGTTCCCACATATGCTGAGCACTTGTTGACTGTTTTTCCTTCACTCTGCGGTCCAACTCATCCCAAACCATCTCAATTGGGTTGAAGTCGGGTGATTGTGGAGGCAAGGTCATCTGATGCAGAACTCCATCACTCTCCTTCTTGGTCAAATAGCCCTTACACAGCCTGGAGGTGTGTTGGGTCATTGTCCTGTTGAAAAACAAATGATAGTCCCACTAAGCGCAAACCAGATGGGATGGCGTATCGCTGCAGAATGCTGTGGTAGCCATGCTGATTAAGTGTGCCTTGAATTCTAAATAAATCACAGACAGTGTCACCAGCAAAGCACCCCCACACCATCACACCTCCTCCTCCATCATCCGTTCACCTCCTCTGTGTCTCACAAAGACACGGTGGTTGGAATCAAAAATCTCAAATTTGGACTCATCAAACCAAAGGACATATTTCCTGGTCTAATGTCCATTGCTTGTGTTTCTTGGCCCAAGCAAGTCTCTTCTTATTATTAGTGTCCTTTAGTAGTGGTTTCTTTGCAACAATTCAACCATGAAGGCTTGATTCACACAGTCTCCTCTGAACAGTTGATGTTGAGATGTGTCTGTTACTTGAACTCAATGAAGCATGTTTTTGGGCTGCAATTTCTGAGGCTGGTAACTCTAATGAACGTATCGTCTGTAGCAGAGGTAACTCTGGGTCTTCTTTTCCTGTGGCGGTCTTTTTGAGAGCCAGCTTCATCATAGCGCTTGATGGTTTTTGCGACTGCACTTGTAGAAACTTTCAAAGTTCTTGAAATTTTCTGTATTGACTGACCTTCATGTCTTAAAGTAATGGTGGACTGTGGTTTCTCTTTGCTCAATTGTGCTGTTCTTGCCATAATATGGACTTTTTATTTTACCAAATAGGGCTATCTTCCGTAAGGTGAATGCACCAATTTGTAAGTCGCTCTGGATAAGAGCGTCTGCTAAATGACTTAAATGTAAATGTAATACCAACCCTACCTTATCACAACACAACTGAATGGCTCAAACGGATTAAGAAGGAAAGAAATTCCATAAATTAACTTTTAACAAGGCACACCTGTTAATTGAAATGCATTCCAGGTGGCTACCTGGTTGAGAGAATGCCAATAATGTTCATTTGTTTTTAACACTTTTTTGGTCACTACATGATTCCATATGTGTTATTTCATAGTTTTGATGTCTTCACTATTATTCTACAATGTAGAAAATAGTTTTAAAAAACTTGAATGAGTAGCTGTACAAACTTTTGACTGGTAGTGTATATATATTAGTGGTATTACACACATCGACCATGGTGAGATGTTTCCTTCTTTTTATTTAAAATAAATGTCATAGGAGGTTGGAAAGAAATATGCTTTTGGTAATGATTTCTCCCAAAAATGTATTCAAGTGTTTGTTGTGGTTTCCCTAAGAACAAAGTAATTCCAGTAGACCTAAACCACTGTCTTCCCAGACTGCTTCCCACAAAGCAATCTGTGTTCAGCAAAAATCTGCTTTTAATTTATCTCACTTTTATCTCAAGCCCTTATACTTAGTCTCACAATGAAGTGTTTTACCCTGTTCTTTACCTCACAATGGAGTGTTTTACCCTGTTCTTTACCTCACAATGAAGTGTTTTACCCTGTTCTTTACCTCACAATGAAGTGTTTTACCCTGTTCTTTACCTCACAATGGAGTGTTTTACCCTGTTCTTTACCTCACAATGAAGTGTTTTACCCTGTTTTACCCTGTTCTTTACCTCACAATTAAGTGTTTTACCCTGTTCTTTACCTCATAATGAAGTGTTTTACCCTGTTCTTTACCTCACAATGAAGTGTTTTACCCTGTTCTTTACCTCACAATGAAGTGTTTTACCCTGTTCTTTACCTCATAATGAAGTGTTTTACCCTGTTCTTTACCTCACAATGAAGTGTTTTACCCTGTTCTTTACCTCATAATGAAGTGTTTTACCCTGTTCTTTACCTCACAATGAAGTGTTTTACCCTGTTCTTTACCTCACAATGAAGTGTTTTACCCTGTTCTTTACCTCACAATGAAGTGTTTTACCCTGTTTTACCCTGTTCTTTACCTCACAATGAAGTGTTTTACCTTTACCTCACAGTAACTATGTGAGCTTATTACAGTATTATAGACATTATGACCTGGGATTTCCTATAGTCTTCTATTTAGAACCCCTTACAGTATTATACCTCATTCCCATGCTGTATTTATTTATCTAGTTCCTTTGCACCCCAGTATATCTACTTGCACATTCATCTTCTGCACATCTACCATTCCAGTGTTTAATTACTATATTGTAATTACTTCGCCACCATGGCCTATTTATTGCCTTAACTCCCTTATCTTACCTCATTTGCACTCACTGTGTGTAGACTTTTTGTTTTCTTTTGTTCTACTGTATTATTGACTGTATGTTTGTTTATTCCATGTGTAACTCTGTGTTGTTGTTTGTGTCGCTTTATCTTGGCCAGGTCGCAGTTGTAAATGAGAACTTGTTCTCAACTCGCCTACCTGGTTAAATGAAGGTGAAATACAAATACAAATAAAATAAAAAATGGCCTGGGATTTCCTATGATCTTCTATGTGGAAGAACCCCTTACAGTATTATAGACACTATGACCTGGGATTTCCTATGATCTTCTATGTGGAAGAACCCCTTACAGTATTATAGACACTATGACCTGGGATTTCCTATGAGTACCACTGTCTTTTAAAATGCTTTTGGATTCGTTTAAGGTTTTCTACACATCTTGACACATAACGTTTCTTACAGCAGTGTCTTTCTGTGTGTGTGTGTGTGTCTGCCTGTCTGTCTGTCTGTGTCTGTGTCTGTGTCTGTGTCTGTCTGTCTGTCTGTCTGTCTGTCTGTCTGTCTGTCTGTCTGTCTGTCTGTCTGTCTGTCTGTCTGTCTCTGTGTGTGTGTGTGTCTGTCTGTCTGTCTGTCTGTCTGTCTGTCTGTCTGTCTGTCTGTCTGTCTGTCTGTCTGTCTGTCTGTCTTTCTTTCTTTCTTTCTTTCTTTCTTTCTTTCTTTAGGGATGGGTCCTATCCACATGAACGAGGTCCAGTGTCTGGGGACGGAGAAGTCGATGTGGGACTGCGGCTTTAAGAACATAACGTCAGAGGACTGCCAGCATGTAGAAGACGCCGCTGTGAGGTGCAACACGCCATACATGGCTCTGGAGAACTCGGTCAGAGACTAACTATTACATTTAAACTCAGTTCCGTTCCATTCTGTTTAATGAACAGTTAGTGTCATCTCCTGTTTTACTGGAAATACGTTGTACCTGTAGTTGACAAGATGATGTTCTTGTGATCATACAAGATATACCACATATTAACTAGTATAAACTAGTAGCGCTGAAGATCCGCGTTATAGCGTGATTGAAATTTAAAGGGAACATTTGATCGAGCTGACCTAATACAGTGTTTTACCGTAATACAGTGTTTACCCTAATATGGTGTTTACCCTAATACGGTGTTTTACCGTAATACAGTGTTTTACCGTAATACAGTGTTTTACCGTAATACAGTGTGTTACCGTAATACAGTGTTTACCGTAATACAGTGTTTTACCGTAATACAGTGTTTTACCGTAATACAGTGTTTTACTGTAATACAGTGTTTACCGTAATACAGTGTTTTACCGTAATACAGTGTTTTACCGTAATACAGTGTTGTACTGTAATACAGTGTTTTACTGTAATACAGTGTTTACCGTAATACAGTGTTTTACCGTAATACAGTGTTTACCCTAATACAGTGTTTTACCGTAATACAGTGTTTTACTGTAATACAGTGTTTTACTGTAATACAGTGTTTACCGTAATACAGTGTTTTACCGTAATACAGTGTTTACAGGACGTGGGAACATTGCCTTTCAATTTAAATTGTGCTATACTGTGGATTTTCAGCACTACAGATTGAATCTAGGCCTAAGTAAAAGTTAGTTAAGCAAATTGGGTGGTTGGGGGGGGGGGTATTATATTTACTGTGAATTTTTAACAGTTTATTGACCAGCGATGTGTTGATAGATTCCCGATCGGGCAGAAGTGCTTGCTGCAGTAATGCTCAATACAATGTTAGTAGTATTGTGATGAGAGATGTAAAACCTGGACGCATCCTGACTATGTGATGTGTGTAATGACATCCTTTACTCTCATCAAACACATGTCTTTAACAATACATAACAATAGATGCATTTAACAATAGAGGCCTTTAACAATATATAACAATACATGTCTTTAACAATACATAACAATACATAACAATACATGCCTTTGACAATACATAACATTAGATGCACAACAAAGAGCTTCAGAAACCCTTAACCTAAAGCATAGCACCCAATTAGTCCCGTTCAATAGTAGTGCACTATATAGGGAATAGGGTTCTATAGGGCCCTGGTCCACTATATAGGGAATAAGGTTCTATAGGGCCCTGGTCTAAAGTAGTGCACTATATAGGGAATAGGGTTCTATAGGGCCCTGGTCCACTATATAGGGAATAGGGTTCTATAGGGCCCTGGTCTAAAGTAGTGCACTATATAGGGAATAGGGTTCCATAGGGCCCTGGACTATAGTAGTGCACTATATAGGGAATAGGGTGCCATTTGAGATGCAGCCATAGTATGTCTACACTCTTAGAAAACAAGGTGCTACAGTGCATTCGGAAAGTATTCAGACCCCTTGACTTTTTGCACATTTTGTTACGTTGCCGCCTTATTCTAAAATTGATTAAATAAATAAAAATCTTCATCAATCTACAGACAATAAACCATAATGACAAGGTGAAAACAAGTTTTTAGAAATGTCTGCAAGTGTAATTTTTTTTTTTTACTATTTACATAAGTATTCAGACCCTTTGCTATGAGACTCAAAATTGAGCTCAGGTGCATCCTGTTTCCATTGATCATCCTTGAGATGTTTCTACAACTTGATTGGAGTCCACCTGTGGTAAATGTAATTGATTGGACATGATTTGGAAAGGCACACACCTGTCTATATAAAGGTCCCACAGTTGACAGTGCATTTCAGAGGAAAAACCAAAGGAATTGTCCGTAGAGCTCAGAGACAGGATTGTGTCGAGGCAAAGATCTGAGGAAGGGTACCAAAAAATGTCTGCAGCATTGAAAATCCCCAAGAACACAGTGGCCTCCATCATTCTTAAATGGAAGAAGTTTGGAACCACCAAGACTCTTCCTAGAGTTGGCCTACCGGCCAAACCGAGCAATCGAAGGAGAAGGGCCTTGGTCAGGGAGATGACCAAGAACCCGATGGTCACTCTAACAGAGCTCCAGAGTTCCTCTGGAGAATCCATTGAATACATTTTAGAATAAAGCTGTAACGTAACAAAATGTGGGAAACAATCAAGGGGTCTGAATATTTTCCGAATGCACTGTATCTGGAACCTTTCCACAGAGGGTTCTACATGGAACCCAAAAGGGTTCTACCTGGAACCAAAAAGGGTTCTACCTGGAACCAAACAGGTTAGCCTATGGGGACAGACGAAGAACCCTCTTGGAACCCTTTTTTCGAAGAGTGTGGCTAAATGTCCTGTATTCAGCCAGACCATACTTCCCCCATCTCCGCACTCATACTCGTACACACCCGCCCTCCGCTTCCTAACCGGTCTGCCCAACCACAGATCCGCCTGACAGGGGGCCGTACGCGGTATGAGGGGCGGGTGGAGGTGCTGAGCACAGAGGCTAACGGGACCAGGAGCTGGGGCCTGATCTGTGGAGGGACCTGGGGCACCAAGGAGGCCATGGTGGCCTGCAGACAGCTGGGGCTAGGCTACGCTAACAACGGCCTGCAAGTAGGTGTATTAACCAAGCTAACGGCTAGGCTACGCTAGCAGCGGCCTGCAAGTAGGTCTATTAGCCAAGCTAACTGCTTTTCCACTGCTAATATAATATGCTTAAACCAGGTTATAACCATGGACTACAAGTACCATGAATCTCCATCCTCACTTACCATGGCAACTATGGAACACACGTACATCCCCTCAACCAATCATGATATTACATGAATCCCCTCAACCAATCATGATAATACATGAATCCTCTCAACCAATCATGATAATACATGAATCCTCTCAACCAATCATGATAATACATGAATCCCCTCATGATAGTGTAACGAGTCAGATATGGTCCGCGTACCTCTCACTCGGGCACCCACCGTCTTAAACCATTAGACCGGTGGTATTCAAAGCTGGGTAATTGCAGTGCGGTCGTCAAATTTTAAAACCAAAAATGCAGAGTACCGATCATTTTATGGGACAATATGCAAACTCCATTCCATATTGAGAAAGATAATTTAAAAATAAAATTTTATTGAGAAAATGTATGTATTTGTTCTCTCAATTATGATAGGAGAGATGAAAAAAATTCCGGCCCCAGAAATTCTGGTGGAAAAAATTAGGTCCTCACTTAAACATTTTGAATACCACTGGTTTAGACTAAGCCTAAATCCCGCAACCCCACCACCCCACCCCATTGCTGGGGGGGATGAGCCAACAGCCAACCATAACATGCCAGGTGGCGACACCTCATTGGTTCTCCCAACCCACCAGGAAGGAACCAATGTGGCTCCCCCGCTCCATGACTCACCCTGACATGTTCATTCTGACATGTTGTTCTATGAGTCTAATGACTAATGCTGCTGCATCTGCAAACCCCCTGGCCCTCAGGACTGACATGTAGTTCTATGAGACACTGGGCCCTCAAGGACTGGTGTTTGACACGTGTGGATTGGAGCAGTGTTTCCCAACACTGGTCCTCCAGTACCCCCAACACCCTGGTCCTCCATTACCCCCCAACGTCCTGGTCCTCCATTACCCCCAACGTCCTGGTCCTCCAGTACACCCCAACACCCTGGTCCTCCAGTAAACCCCAACACCCTGGGTCCTCCAGTACCCCCCAACACCCTTGTCCTAAAGTACCCCCAACACCCTGGTCCTCCATTACCCCCCAACGTCCTGGTCCTCCATTACCCCCAACGTCCTGGTCCTCCATTACCCCCCAACACCCTGGTCCTCCATTACCCCACCAACATCCTGGTCCTCCATTACCCCCCAACACCCTGGTCCTCCAGTACCCCCCAACACCCTGGTCCTCCAGTACCCCCAACACCCTGGTCCTCCATTACCCCCCAACACCCTGGTCCTCCATTACCCCCAACACCCTGGTCCTCCATTACCCCCCAACACCCTGGTCCTCCATTACCCCCCAACACCCTGGTCCTCCAGTACCCCCCAACACCCTGGTCCTCCATTACCCCCCAACACCCTGGTCCTCCATTACCCCCCAACACCCTGGTCCTCCATTACCCCCCAACACCCTGGTCCTCCAGTACCCCCCAACACCCTGGTCCTAAAGTACCCCCAACACCCTGGTCCTCCATTACCCCCCAACGTCCTGGTCCTCCATTACCCCCAACGTCCTGGTCCTCCATTACCCCCCAACGTCCTGGTCCTCCATTACCCCCAACGTCCTGGTCCTCCATTACCCCCCAACACCCTGGTCCTCCATTACCCCCAACACCCTGGTCCTCCATTACCCCCCAACACCCTGGTCCTCCAGTACCCCCCAACACCCTGGTCCTCCATTACCCCCAACACCATGGTCCTCCATTACCCCCAACACCCTGGTCCTCCATTACCCCCAACACCCTGGTCCTCCATTACCCCCAACACCCTGGTCCTCCATTACCCCCCAACACCCTGGTCCTCCATTACCCCCCAACACCCTGGTCCTCCAGTACCCCCCAACACCCTGGTCCTCCAGTACCCCCAACACCCTGGTCCTCCATTACCCCCCAACACCCTGGTCCTCCATTACCCCCCAACACCCTGGTCCTCCATTACCCCCCAACACCCTGGTCCTCCATTACCCCCCAACACCCTGGTCCTCCAGTACCCCCAACACCCTGGTCCTCCATTACCCCCAACACCCTGGTCCTCCAGTACCCCCAACACCCTGGTCCTCCATTACCCCCCAACACCCTGGTCCTCCATTACCCCCCAACACCCTGGTCCTCCAGTACCCCCAACACCCTGGTCCTCCATTACCCCCCAACACCCTGGTCCTCCATTACCCCCAACACCCTGGTCCTCCATTACCCCCAACACCCTGGTCCTCCAGTACCCCCCAACACCCTGGTCCTCCAGTACCCCCCAACACCCTGGTCCTCCATTACCCCCAACACCATGGTCCTCCATCACCCCCCAACACCCTGGTCCTCCAGTACCCCCAACACCCTGGTCCTCCAGTACCCCCCAACACCCTGGTCCTCCAGTACCCCCAACACCCTGGTCCTCCTGTACCCCCAACACCCTGGTCCTCCATTACCCCCCAACACCCTGGTCCTCCAGTACCCCCCAACACCCTGGTCCTCCAGTACCCCCAACACCCTGGTCCTCCAGTACCCCCCAACACCCTGGTCCTCCAGTACCCCCCAACACCCTGGTCCTCCATTACCCCCAACACCCTGGTCCTCCATCACCCCCCAACACCCTGGTCCTCCAGTACCCCCAACACCCTGGTCCTCCATTACCCCCCAACACCCTGGTCCTCCAGTACCCCCAACACCCTGGTCCTCCTGTACCCCCAACACCCTGGTCCTCCATTACCCCCCAACACCCTGGTCCTCTAGTACCCCCCAACACCCTGGTCCTCCTGTACCCCCAACACCCTGGTCCTCCAGTACTCCCAACACCCTGGTCCTCCAGTACCCCCCAACACCCTGGTCCTCCATTACCCCCAACACCATGGTCCTCCATCACCCCCCAACACCCTGGTCCTCCAGTACCCCCAACACCCTGGTCCTCCAGTACCCCCCAACACCCTGGTCCTCCAGTACCCCCCAACACCCTGGTCCTCCAGTACCCCCAACACCCTGGTCCTCCATGTACCCCCAACACCCTGGTCCTCCATTACCCCCCAACACCCTGGTCCTCCAGTACCCCCCAACACCCTGGTCCTCCATTACCCCCCAACACCCTGGTCCTCCAGTACCCCCCAACACCCTGGTCCTCCAGTACCCCCAACACCCTGGTCCTCCAGTACCCCCAACACCCTGGTCCTCCAGTACCCCCCAACACCCTGGTCCTCCAGTACCCCCCAACACCCTGGTCCTCCATTACCCCCAACACCATGGTCCTCCATCACCCCCCAACACCCTGGTCCTCCAGTACCCCCAACACCCTGGTCCTCCAGTACCCCCCAACACCCTGGTCCTCCAGTACCCCCAACACCCTGGTCCTCCTGTACCCCCAACACCCTGGTCCTCCATTACCCCCCAACACCCTGGTCCTCCAGTACCCCCCAACACCCTGGTCCTCCAGTACCCCCAACACCCTGGTCCTCCAGTACCCCCCAACACCCTGGTCCTCCAGTACCCCCCAACACCCTGGTCCTCCATTACCCCCAACACCATGGTCCTCCATCACCCCCCAACACCCTGGTCCTCCAGTACCCCCAACACCCTGGTCCTCCAGTACCCCCCAACACCCTGGTCCTCCAGTACCCCCAACACCCTGGTCCTCCATTACCCCCCAACACCCTGGTCCTCTAGTACCCCCAACACCCTGGTCCTCCAGTACCCCCAACACCCTGGTCCTCCATTACCCCCCAACACCCTGGTCCTCCATTACCCCCAACACCCTGGTCCTCCATTACCCCCAACACCCTGGTCCTCCATTACCCCCAACACCCTGGTCCTCCATTACCCCCCAACACCCTGGTCCTCCATTACCCCCCAACACCCTGGTCCTCCAGTACCCCCAACACCCTGGTCCTCCATTACCCCCCAACACCCTGGTCCTCCATTACCCCCCAACACCCTGGTCCTCCATTACCCCCAACACCCTGGTCCTCCATTACCCCCCAACACCCTGGTCCTCCAGTACCCCCCAACACCCTGGTCCTCCATTACCCCCCAACACCCTGGTCCTCCATTACCCCCCAACACCCTGGTCCTCCAGTACCCCCAACACCCTGGTCCTCCATTACCCCCCAACACCCTGGTCCTCCAGTACCCCCAACACCCTGGTCCTCCTGTACCCCCAACACCCTGGTCCTCCATTACCCCCCAACACCCTGGTCCTCCATTACCCCCCAACACCCTGGTCCTCCAGTACCCCCAACACCCTGGTCCTCCATTACCCCCCAACACCCTGGTCCTCCAGTACCCCCCAACACCCTGGTCCTCCATTACCCCCAACACCCTGGTCCTCCATTACCCCCCAACACCCTGGTCCTCCAGTACCCCCAACACCCTGGTCCTCCAGTACCCCCCAACACCCTGGTCCTCCAGTACCCCCAACACCCTGGTCCTCCATTACCCCCCAACACCCTGGTCCTCCATTACCCCCAACACCCTGGTCCTCCATTACCCCCCAACACCCTGGTCCTCCAGTACCCCCCAACACCCTGGTCCTCCATTACCCCCCAACACCCTGGTCCTCCATTACCCCCCAACACCCTGGTCCTCCATTACCCCCCAACACCCTGGTCCTCCAGTACCCCCAACACCCTGGTCCTCCATTACCCCCCAACACCCTGGTCCTCCATTACCCCCCAACACCCTGGTCCTCCATTACCCCCCAACACCCTGGTCCTCCAGTACCCCCAACACCCTGGTCCTCCATTACCCCCCAACACCCTGGTCCTCCATTACCCCCCAACACCCTGGTCCTCCAGTACCCCCAACACCCTGGTCCTCCATTACCCCCCAACACCCTGGTCCTCCATTACCCCCCAACACCCTGGTCCTCCAGTACCCCCCAACACCCTGGTCCTCCAGTACCCCCAACACCCTGGTCCTCCATTACCCCCCAACACCCTGGTCCTCCATTACCCCCCAACACCCTGGTCCTCCAGTACCCCCAACACCCTGGTCCTCCAGTACCCCCCAACACCCTGGTCCTCCAGTACCCCCAACACCCTGGTCCTCCATTACCCCCCAACACCCTGGTCCTCCATTACCCAACACCCTGGTCCTCCATGACCCCCCAACACCCTGGTCCTCCAGTACCCCCAACACCCTGGTCCTCCATTACCCCCAACACCCTGGTCCTCCAGTACCCCCCAACACCCTGGTCCTCCATTACCCCCAACACCCTGGCCTCCATCCCCCAACCCTGGTCCTCCATTACCCCCCAACACCCTGGTCCTCCAGTACCCCCAACACCCTGGTCCTCCATTACCCCCCAACACCCTGGTCCTCCAGTACCCCCCAACACCCTGGTCCTCCATTACCCCCCAACACCCTGGTCCTCCATTACCCCCAACACCCTGGTCCTCCATTACCCCCCAACACCCTGGTCCTCCATTACCCTCCAACACCCTGGTCCTCCAGTACCCCCCAACACCCTGGTCCTCCAGTACCCCCCAACACCCTTGTCCTCCAGTACCCCCAACACCCTGGTCCTCCAGTACCCCCCAACACCCTGGTCCTCCAGTACCCCCCAACACCCTGGTCCTCCATTACCCCCAACACCCTGGTCCTCCAGTACCCCCAACACCCTGGTCCTCCATTACCCCCCAACACCCTGGTCCTCCATTACCCCCCAACACCCTGGTCCTCCATTACCCCCCAACACCCTGGTCCTCCATTACCCCCCAACACCCTGGTCCTCCATTACCCCCAACACCCTGGTCCTCCAGTACCCCCAACACCCTGGTCCTCCATTACCCCCCAACACCCTGGTCCTCCATTACCCCCAACACCCTGGTCCTCCATTACCCCCCAACACCCTGGTCCTCCAGTACCCCCAACACCCTGGTCCTCCAGTACCCCCAACACCCTGGTCCTCCATTACCCCCAACACCCTGGTCCTCCATTACCCCCAACACCCTGGTCCTCCATTACCCCCAACACCCTGGTCCTCCATTACCCCCCAACACCCTGGTCCTCCATTACCCCCCAACACCCTGGTCCTCCATTACCCCCCAACACCCTGGTCCTCCATTACCTCCAACACCCTGGTCCTCCATTACCCCCAACACCCTGGTCCTCCAGTACCCCCAACACCCTGGTCCTCCATTACCCCCCAACACCCTGGTCCTCCATTACCCCCAACACCCTGGTCCTCCATTACCCCCCAACACCCTGGTCCTCCATTACCCCCCAACACCCTGGTCCTCCAGTACCCCCAACACCCTGGTCCTCCATTACCCCCCAACACCCTGGTCCTCCAGTACCCCCCAACACCCTGGTCCTCCATTACCCCCCAACACCCTGGTCCTCCATTACCCCCCAACACCCTGGTCCTCCAGTACCCCCAACACCCTGGTCCTCCATTACCCCCCAACACCCTGGTCCTCCAGTACCCCCCAACACCCTGGTCCTCCAGTACCCCCAACACCCTGGTCCTCCATTACCCCCCAACACCCTGGTCCTCCATTACCCCCCAACACCCTGGTCCTCCAGTACCCCCAACACCCTGGTCCTCCATTACCCCCCAACACCCTGGTCCTCCATTACCCCCCAACACCCTGGTCCTCCATTACCCCCCAACACCCTGGTCCTCCAGTACCCCCCAACACCCTGGTCCTCCAGTACCCCCCAACACCCTGGTCCTCCATTACCCCCAACACCATGGTCCTCCATCACCCCCCAACACCCTGGTCCTCCAGTACCCCCAACACCCTGGTCCTCCATTACTCCCAACACCCTGGTCCTCCATTACCCCCCAACACCCTGGTCCTCCATTACCCCCCAACACCCTGGTCCTCCAGTACCCCCAACACCCTGGTCCTCCATTACCCCCCAACACCCTGGTCCTCCATTACCCCCCAACACCCTGGTCCTCCATTACCCCCCAACACCCTGGTCCTCCATTACCCCCCAACACCCTGGTCCTCCATTACCCCCCAACACCCTGGTCCTCCAGTACCCCCAACACCCTGGTCCTCCATTACCCCCCAACACCCTGGTCCTCCAGTACCCCCAACACCCTGGTCCTCCATTACTCCCAACACCCTGGTCCTCCATTACCCCCCAACACCCTGGTCCTCCATTACCCCCCAACACCCTGGTCCTCCATTACCCCCCAACACCCTGGTCCTCCATTACCCCCCAACACCCTGGTCCTCCATTACCCCCCAACACCATGGTCCTCCATTACCCCCCAACACCCTGGTCCTCCATTACCCCCCAACACCCTGGTCCTCCATTACCCCCCAACACCCTGGTCCTCCATTACCCCCCAACACCCTGGTCCTCCATTACCCCCAACACCCTGGTCCTCCATTACCCCCCAACACCCTGGTCCTCCAGTACCCCCAACACCCTGGTCCTCCATTACCCCCAACACCCTGGTCCTCCATTACCCCCAACACCCTGGTCCTCTAGTACCCCCAACACCCTGGTCCTCCATTACCCCCAACACCCTGGTCTTCCATTACCCCCAACACCCTGGTCCTCCATTACCCCCAACACCCTGGTCCTCCATTACCCCCCAACACCCTGCTCCTCCAGTACCCCCCAACGCCCTGGTCCTCCAGTACCCCCCAACGCCCTGGTCCTCCAGTACCCCCCAACACCCTGGTCCTCCAGTACCCCCAACACCCTGGTCCTCCATTACCCCCCAACACCCTGCTCCTCCATTACCCCCCAACACCCTGGTCCTCCAGTACCCCCAACACCCTGGTCCTCCATTACCCCCAACACCCTGGTCCTCCATTACCCCCCAACACCCTGGTCCTCCATTACCCCCAACACCCTGGTCCTCCAGTACCCCCAACACCCTGGTCCTCCATTACCTCCAACACCCTGGTCCTCCAGTACCCCCCAACTCCGGTCCTCCAGTACCCCCAACACCCTGGTCCTCCAGTACCCCCAACACCCTGGTCCTCCATTACCTCCAACACCCTGGTCCTCCAGTACCCCCCAACACCCTGGTCCTCCAGTACCCCCCAACTTTGGTCCTCCAGTACCCCCAACAGTACATGTTTGTTGTAGTCCTGGACAAACACACCCCCTTCAACTCATTGAAGGCTTGATGATTGCTTGACAAGTTGAAATCAGGTGTGCTTGTCCAGGGTTACAATGAAAATGTGTACTGCTAGGGGTACTGGAGGACCGGAGTTGGGCTGTTTGGGGTACTGGAGGACCGGAGTTGGGCTGTTTGGGGTACTGGAAGACCAGGGTTGGAAAACACTGGACTAGAGGAAGCACAGATAGACTACAGACAGGACATGAGGTGCCATCTGATTGACGTGTCGTAGGGGATAAGTCTGAGACGTAAAATCCCCAGTGGAAATGCACAGGAAGCGGCCTATCACTGACTTCCCTTAGGGCCCCATTACAGGTGCGTATCGTGGGAGGCAGGACATACTATGAGGGCCGTGTGGAGGTGCAGGTGGGGGCACGGTGGGGCACGGTGTGCTCTGCAGGCTGGACCACTAAAGAGGCCATGGTAGTCTGCAGACAGCTAGGCCTGGGATACTCCATGCATGCCATCACTGTGAGTAAACACTGGGATGAAGAAGAAAAGTAAATACCACGGCTTATATTCCTACGAGCCAAAGTATTCTACTCCCTTATCACCATACAGGGATATGTGGTTGTCTTACCTGACAGAGACTCACATCTGAGTTATCTTGTTGAAAGGGAATAACGTCCAAGTAAAGAGAAACCGGCACACTGCTCTTTATAGAAGAGAAACTGGCACACTGCTCTTTATTCAAGCTATGCTTCCAGCAAGAGCAGCGTGCAGGTTTCTCTTTTCTTTAAAAGCACAGAGTAGAAAGTCAATAACTCTCTGAGTTAAGGTATTCTACTGTACTGCCTTATCATAGCTGTAAGGTGTCTTTTAGTCAGAGGCTAAGCAAGCTGCTTTTCAGAGGCAGAATGATGAGATTTCATCAGTCGCTTATAAATTGTTGATCATGCACAAATTTAAATGTATTTATTTGCCATAAATTAGCATGAATGCTAACCTAATTGACATACTGTATATCACTCCTCACCTCTCCAACATGCTAGCTGATGTGTGGTGAGCATTCTGGCACAAATGAGTTGCATCAGTCAGGTGGGTGCTACACATTGGTGGTGGATGAGTTGGATGAGGAAGAGGTGAGTTTCCCCATTACACAAGAAGAAGAAAAAAGAAGGTTCTATCTAGAACGGGGATGGGCAACTCCAGTCCTTGGGGGGGGGGGGGGGGGGGCAGAGTATTGTCACAGTTTTTCCCATCCCTAGCAAAACACAGCTGATTAAACTAATTACATTCTAAACTGAAGATCATCATTAGTTGATTATTGGAGTCAGGTGTGTTGGATGGGGCAAAAAAGGGGACAAAAGTTGCCCATCCTTGATGTAGAACATAAAAAGGGCTCTTTGGCTGTCGCCACGGGTGAACACATTGATGAATCCATTTCGGTTGCAGATAGAACCCTTTTCACAGAGGGTTCTATGTTCAAGTCAAAGGGTTCTAACTGGAACCCCCCAAAAAATGGTAATTTGAAGGGTTCTTCCATGGGGATACCTAAAGAACCCTTTTGGAATTATTTTTTTCTAAGTGTGTAATGCGCTTTTGAGATACTGGAAAAGCACTTTGTCAATCATAACCTCTTAATGTCTGGGCTCTGTGTGTTTTTTGTTTATCCTGCCCCCCCCCCCCCCCCCCCCGCCCCATCTCTAAGGAAACATGGTACTGGGACAGTAGTAATGTAACAGAGATGGTGATGAGTGGAGTGAAGTGTACAGGGAGCGAGATGTCTCTGAGCCACTGTCAGCATCACAGAACCGTCAGCTGTCAGAAGACTGCTGCTAAGTTCTCTGCTGGCGTCATCTGCTCAGAGAGTGAGTTACACTGTTTATAAATGGTAGTAACAGTGTTATAACACAATCATAAGCATTAGTAACACAGTAACAGAATCATAAACATGAATAAACCCTATGATTCTAGAGTGGGTGACAAGAATGCTCAACCAGTATGACAAAGTATTGGTTTGTTATTATACATTGTAATCAACCGACACTAAAACTGAGCTGGGTATGGAAACTACATGTTGATGGTTTTAATATTACTACCCTCTTCTTCTCTCTTCTCCTCTTCCTCCTCTCCTCTTCCTATCTCCTCCACCTCTCCTCTCCTCCTCTTCCTCCTCTCCTCCCCCTCCTCCTCTCCTCTTCCTATCTCCTCCACCTCTCCTCTCCTCCTATCTCCTCTTCATCCCTCGTCTCCTCTCCTCCTCTTCCTCCTCTCCTCCCACTCCTCCTATCTCCTCCTCTCCTCTCTCCTCCCAGCGGCGTCTGACCTGGTCCTGAATGCTCCCCTGGTCCAGCAGTCCGTGTACATTGAGGACCGCCCGCTCCACATGTTGTACTGCGCAGCGGAGGAGAACTGTCTGTCTAAGTCTGCCGCTAGTGCTAACTGGCCCTACGGACACCGCCGCCTGCTGCGGTTCTCCTCTCAGATCCACAACATCGGACGGGCCGACTTCAGGCCCAAGGCTGGACGCCACTCCTGGGTCTGGCACGCCTGTCACGGGTAACTATGGCAACCTAGTCATCACAGAGCAGTGGTTTCCAAACGTTTTATAGTCCCGTACCCCTTCAACTATTCAACCTCCAGCTGTACCCCCTCTAGCACCAGGGTCATAGCACTCTCAAATGTTGTTTTTTTGCCATCATTGTTGGCCTGCCACACGCACACTATACGATACATTTATTAAACATAAGAATGAGTGTGAGGTTTTTGTCATAACCCGTCTCGTGGGAAGTGACAAAGAGCTCTTATAGGACGAGGGCACAAATAATAATATAATAATAATCAATAATTTTGCTCTTTATTTATAAAACCTTACATATAAAACCTTAGCTGTTCATCGAAAATGGTGAGTAACTCACCCCAGGTTAATGAGAAGGGTGTGCTTGAAAGGATTCACATAACTCTGCAATGTTGGGTTGTATTGGAGAGAGTCTCCCAGAAGACCCTCTCTGTAAACCGTTCCCCCTTCCCTGGCCCCCCTTCCCCAGCCCCCCTACTCCCTAGCCCCCAGCCCTCCCTCCCCGGTTTCCCCAGCCCCCCTACTCCCTAGCCAACCAGCCCTCCCTCCCCGGTTTCCCCAGCCCCCCTACTCCCTAGCCAACCAGCCCTCCCTCCCCGATTTCCCCCGCCCTGCACTATAAATACAGGGTTGTAGCATAACAGTAAGTGGCAGCCTTGTATATTAAATATCTTAAGCAGCATATTTTGGTTCTTATGGCATAAATAATAATAATTAAACAATAATAATAATCAAGCCAAACTAAATAAGTAACCCATTCACACCTTTACAATGAAATTAGCAGACTGGACCAGTAAGGGTGGGTAATGAAGTTATCAGACTGGACCAGTAAGGGTGGGTAATGAAGTTATCAGACTGGACCAGTAAGGGTGGGTAATGTAGTTATCAGACTGGACCAGTAAGGGTGGGTAATGAAGTTATCAGACTGGACCAGTAAGGGTGGGTAATGAAGTTAGCAGACTGGACCAGTGAGGGTGGGTAATGAAGTTATCAGACTGGACCAGTAAGGGTGGGTAATGAAGTTATCAGACTGGACCAGTAAGGGTGGGTAATGAAGTTATCAGACTGGACCAGTAAGGGTGGGTAATGAAGTTAGCAGACTGGACCAGTGAGGGTGGGTAATGAAGTTATTAGACTGGACCAATAAGGGTGGGTCATGAAGTTAGCAGACTGGACCAGTAAGGGTGGGTAATGAAGTTATCAGACTGGACCAGTAAGGGTAGGTAATGAAGTTAGCAGACTGGACCAGTAAGGGTGGGTAATGAAGTTATCAGACTGGACCAGTAAGGGTGGGTAATGAAGTTATCAGACTGGACCAATAAGGGTGGGTAATGAAGTTATCAGACTGGACCAGTAAGGGTGGGTAATGTAGTTATCAGACTGGACCAGTAAGGGTGGGTAATGAAGTTATCAGACTGGACCAGTAAGGGTGGGTAGTGAAGTTATCAGACTGGACCAGTGAGGGTGGGTAATGAAGTTATCAGACTGGACCAGTAAGGGTGGGTAATGAAGTTATCAGACTGGACCAGTAAGGGTGGGTAATGAAGTTATCAGACTGGACCAGTAAGGGTGGGTAATGAAGTTAGCAGACTGGACCAGTGAGGGTGGGTAATGAAGTTATCAGACTGGACCAATAAGGGTGGGTAATGAAGTTAGCAGACTGGACCAGTAAGGGTGGGTAATGAAGTTATCAGACTGGACCAGTAAGGGTAGGTAATGAAGTTATCAGACTGGACCAGTAAGGGTGGGTAATGAAGTTATCAGACTGGACCAGTAAGGGTGGGTAATGAAGTTATCAGACTGGACCAATAAGGGTGGGTAATGAAGTTATCAGACTGGACCAGTAAGGGTGGGTAATGAAGTTATCAGACTGGACCAGTAAGGGTGGGTAATGAAGTTATCAGACTGGACCAGTAAGGGTGGGTAGTGAAGTTATCAGACTGGACCAGTAAGGGTGGGTAATGAAGTTATCAGACTGGACCAGTAAGGGTGGGTAATGAAGTTATCAGACTGGACCAGTAAGGGTGGGTAATGTAGTTATCAGACTCAAGGGTGGGTAATGAAGTTATAGACTGGACTAGGGTGGGTAATGAGTTATCAGACTGGACCAGTAAGGGGTATGAAGTTATCAGACTGGACCAGTAAGGGTGGGTAATGAAGTTATCAGACTGGACCAGTAAGGGTGGGTAGTGAAGTTATCAGACTGGACCAGTAAGGGTGGGTAATGAAGACTATAGAAGTTATCAGACTGGACCAGTAAGGGTGGGTAATGAAGTTATCAGACTGGACCAGTAAGGGTGGGTAATGAAGTTATCAGACTGGACCAGTAAGGGTGGGTAATGAAGTTATCAGACTGGACCAGTAAGGGTGGGTAATGAAGTTATCAGACTGGACCAGTAAGGGTGGGTAATGAAGTTATCAGACTGGACCAGTAAGGGTGGGTAATGAAGTTATCAGACTGGACCAGTAAGGGTGGGTAATGAAGTTATCAGACTGGACCAGTAAGGGTGGGTAATGAAGTTATCAGACTGGACCAGTAAGGGTGGGTAATGAAGTTAGCAGACTGGACCAGTAAGGGTGGGTAATGAAGTTATCAGACTGGACCAGTAAGGGTGGGTAATGTAGTTATCAGACTGGACCAGTAAGGGTGGGTAATGAAGGTATCAGACTGGACCAGTAAGGGTGGGTAATGAAGTTATCAGACTGGACCAGTAAGGGTGGGTAATGAAGTTATCAGACTGGACCAGTAAGGGTGGGTAATGTAGTTATCAGACTGGACCAGTAAGGGTGGGTAATGAAGTTATCAGACTGGACCAGTAAGGGTGGGTAATGAAGTTATCAGACTGGACCAGTAAGGGTGGGTCATGAAGTTATCAGACTGGACCAGTAAGGGTGGGTAATGAAGGTATCAGACTGGACCAGTAAGGGTGGGTAATGAAGTTAGCAGACTGGACCAGTAAGGGTAGGTAATGAAGTTAGCAGACTGGACCAGTAAGGGTGGGTAATGTAGTTATCAGACTGGACCAGTAAGGGTGGGTAATGAAGTTATCAGACTGGACCAGTAAGGGTGGGTAATGAAGTTAGCAGACTGGACCAGTAAGGGTGGGTAATAATAAAATAATGAAAATTAAACCAGGTATGACAGATATGACAGATATGACAGGTATGACAGGTATGACAGGTATGATGGATTTGACAGGTATGACAGATATAACAGGTATGACAGGTATGACAGATATGAAAGATATAACAGGTATGACAGGTGTAACAGGTATGATAGATATGACAGGTATGACAGGTACGACAGATACAACAGGTATGACAGATATGACAGGTATGACAGGTGTAACAGGTATGACAGATATGACAGGTACTACAGATACAACAGGTATGACAGATATGACAGGTATGACAGATATAACAGGTCTGACAGGTATAACAGGTATGACAGGTATGACAGATATAACAGGTCTGACAGGTATAACAGGTATGACAGGTATGACAGATATGACAGGTACGACAGATATAACAGGTATGACAGATATAACAGGTATGACAGATATGACAGGTATGACACGTGTAACAGGTATAACAGGTATGACAGATATAACAGGTATGACAGATATTACAGTTATGCCAGGTATGACAGGTATGACAGATATGACAGGTATGACAGATATAACAGGTCTGACAGGTATAACAGGTATGACAGGTATGACAGATATAACAGGTACGACAGATATAACAGGTATGACAGATATGACAGGTATGACAGGTGTAACAGATATGACAGGTATGACAGGTATGACAGATATAACAGGTCTGACAGGTATAACAGGTATGACAGGTATGACAGATATAACAGGTATGACAGATATAACAGGTCTGACAGGTATAACAGGTATGACAGATATGACAGATATAACAGGTATGACAGATATAACAGGTATGACAGATATGACAGGTATGACAGGTGTAACAGATATGACAGGTATGACAGATATGACAGGTATGACAGGTATGACAGATATAACAGGTCTGACAGGTATAACAGGTATGACAGGTATGACAGATATAACAGGTACGACAGATATAACAGGTATGACAGATATAACAGGTATGACAGATATGACAGGTATGACAGGTGTAACAGGTATAACAGGTATGACAGATATAACAGGTATGACAGATATTACAGTTATGCCAGGTATGACAGGTATGACAGATATGACAGGTATGACAGATATAACAGGTCTGACAGGTATAACAGGTATGACAGGTACGACAGATATAACAGGTACGACAGATATAACAGGTATGACAGATATGACTGGTATGATAGTTTTGAATAATTCTTCACTCTTGTTGCACTCCCCATGCAGGCACTACCACAGTATGGACATCTTCACCCACTACGACCTGTTGTCATCCAACGGTACCAAGGTGGCTGAGGGACACAAGGCTTCCTTCTGTCTGGAGGACACCGAGTGTCACGGGGGTGAGTCTGGGAGGCAAACCAATCAGAACAGTCTACTGGAAGTCCATTCAATCAGAACAGAGTCTATTGGCGTGCCATCCAATCAAAACAGACTTTACTAGATGGCCAGCCAATCAAATATGGCCTTTATTTGGGTGTTAAGATTAGGGATATCTTATCCAAATCCAAGTGAAACATTTTGTATCTGGTTTTGGAGGATATAGTATTTTTGGTTAAAAGTCTAATTGTTGTAAACTGTGTTCTCCAGGTATCTCTAAGAGGTATGAGTGTTCTGTGTTCTCCAGGTATCTCTAAGAGGTATGAGTGCTCTGTGTTCTCCAGGTATCTCTAAGAGGTATGAGTGTTCTGTGTTCTCCAGGTATCTCTAAGAGGTAGGAGTGTTCTGTGTTCTCCAGGTATCTCTAAGAGGTATGAGTGTTCTGTGTTCTCCAGGTATCTCTAAGAGGTAGGAGTGTTCTGTGTTCTCCAGGTATCTCTAAGAGGTATGAGTGCTCTGTGTTCTCCAGGTATCTCTAAGCGGTATGAGTGTTCTGTGTTCTCCAGGTATCTCTAAGAGGTAGGAGTGTTCTGTGTTCTCCAGGTATCTCTAAGAGGTAGGAGTGTTCTGTGTTCTCCAGGTATCTCTAAGAGGTAGGAGTGTTCTGTGTTCTCCAGGTATCTCTAAGAGGTAGGAGTGTTCTGTGTTCTCCAGGTATCTCTAAGAGGTATGAGTGTTCTATGTTCTCCAGGTATCTCTAAGAGGTATGAGTGTTCTATGTTCTCCAGGTATCTCTAAGCGGTAGGAGTGTTCTGTGTTCTCCAGGTATCTCTAAGAGGTATGAGTGCTCTGTGTTCTCCAGGTATCTCTAAGCGGTATGAGTGTTCTGTGTTCTCCAGGTATCTCTAAGAGGTATGAGTGCTCTGTGTTCTCCAGGTATCTCTAAGCGGTATGAGTGTTCTGTGTTCTCCAGGTATCTCTAAGAGGTATGAGTGTTCTGTGTTCTCCAGGTATCTCTAAGAGGTATGAGTGTTCTATGTTCTCCAGGTATCTCTAAGAGGTAGGAGTGTTCTGTGTTCTCCAGGTATCTCTAAGAGGTAGGAGTGTTCTGTGTTCTCCAGGTATCTCTAAGAGGTATGAGTGTTCTATGTTCTCCAGGTATCTCTAAGAGGTATGAGTGTTCTGTGTTCTCCAGGTATCTCTAAGCGGTATGAGTGTTCTGTGTTCTCCAGGTATCTCTAAGCGGTATGAGTGTTCTGTGTTCTCCAGGTATCTCTAAGAGGTATGAGTGTGCTAACTTCGGAGAGCAGGGCATCACCGTGGGGTGTTGGGACCTGTATCGCCATGACATCGACTGCCAGTGGATCGACATCACCGACATCAAACCAGGAAACTACATCCTACAGGTGGACTACCATTTTTAAGAGGCTGTTAAAAAATCCCGGGGAAGCCCCCGAATTAGACATGTAACTTCCAAAATGTGTAACTGCATGAAGTTTTGAAATATATTTGGCAAACTACACATTTGAGTTGTCAAACAGTGTGAAATTCTTCTTGTTCTGTCTGCTTTTATTCTTTCCCAGTTGCTTTTTCATGAACCCTTTGAAAACTCACCGAACGCCCTTAGAGGTCGGAACCTCCAGACCAACTGCAGACGATGGAGTGACAGAATTATTTTAACGTCAACTCCATATCATTTACCTCTTTGTGTTTTAACGTTCAAATCCTTTCAGATTGTAATCAATCCAAACTTTGAAGTGGCGGAGAGTGACTTCACCAATAACGCCATGAAATGCAACTGCAAGTATGACGGCCACCGGATCTGGCTTCACAACTGCCATATGGGTGAGAAGCTGTACCCCGAGATTTGTCATTTGAGTTAACTAACAGGTTTTATTTAATGCTCTCCAGTCTGAATAGGGTCCTACGTAGGGAATATGGTGTCATTTTCAGACATACCCCTAGTTTGTTCCAGACTCTTCCACTGCTTTCTGTCTCTGACTATCGGTTGCCCCTACAGGTGATGCCTTCAGTGAGGAGGCAGAGAGGAAGTTTGAGAAATACCCGGGACAGCTCAACAACCAGATCTCATAATCTGCCTAGCAACACACCAATCTCATCAGACCCCCATGTACAAAATAAAAGGGGGGGGGGGCTGATGCGTCTAACCATGTTCAACAATGGGACAACCAATCACAAAACCCTCCATCACCTATCTACCAACCAGAAACCCAATTCATTATCAAATCCCAAACCAACCAACCAATCACAACCAACATCATTAAATCACAAGCAACATTCCCACAGGGCAGCAGTCAGCAGTGATCTTAGACCGGGATTCAATCCGAACGCATTTTGTCGACTAATGCACCTTTTAAAAGGCAATGTTTCCCGCGTTTGCAGAGACCGCATTCACGGTAAACGCTCCGTATGTCGGCTTCAAATGACCTTTAAAATGTCAAGCTCGCTCAACCGCTGATCAGATTGAATCCAGGCCTTGACAGAAGGAGCCATGTTATACAGTGAATCATGTGTTGGTGTATGTTACATTTTGTCATACAGTGAATGTGTTGGTGTATGTCAGTGTTATTATACTTGAATACTTAGTGCTCTAAGATTTTTTTTTAACAAACTTATTTTTTGAATTTTTTTTGTTGTTCAAATGTGAGTATATTATGCTACATTTTGTCACAGAAGAACAAGTCATATGATATCATAACTAGTCTTAATTCATGTTTGACTGATTGATGTCTGACGTGCAACCTTTTCATTCACGTTTTGTTAAAGTTGTATTTTGTTGTTGTTGTTGTTGTCCAGTCTGTAGTCTTGAAAGGTGATCCAGAGGTGTATTCACTAGGAATCAAACAGACGCAAATGAAACAGGTGGAAGGACTTACCTACATTTGTCCACTATAAGTTCTTTGGTTTCGTTGCAAAACGTTTTCAGTTGTTTCGCTACGCTGTGCACTAATGAATACACCTCAGGAGAAGACTCTAGTCCTTATTTCTACTACAAGACATCTTCATAATGAGGTATCACAGGGAACCATCCGACGTTGTTGCATCTCCATGTAGTTCTCATAGTTCACACGTGAAGATCTGTTTAGATAAAATATATTCTAAAATCCTCAAATTCAAATCTGGACCTTGAAGGCAGTTCCACTGCTTTTTTCATTCTTCCCCTTTAATCAGGGACTGATTTAGACCTGAGACACCAGGTGGGTGATTCCCCTTTCATCAGGGACTGATTTAGACCTGGGACACCAGTTGGGTGCAATTAATCATCAGAAAACCTGTAGGACTCCGGACCCTAGGGTAAACGCAATGTGTAAAGTGTTGGTCCCATGTTTCATGAGCTGAAATAAAAGATCCCATAAATTTTCTATACGCACAAAATGCTTATTTCTCTAAAATGTTGTGCACAAATTTGTTTACATCCCTGTTAGTGAGAATTTTTCCTTTGGCCAAGATAATCCATCTACCTGACAGGTGTGGCATATCAAGAAGCTGATTAAACAGCATGATCATTACACAGGTGCACCTTGTGCTGGTTACAATAAAAGGCCACTCTAAAAGGTGCAGTTTATCACACAACACAATGCCGCAGCTGTTTTAAGTTGTGAGGGAGTGTGCAATTGGCATGCTGACTTCAGGAATGTCCACCAGAGCTGTTATCAGATAATTCTCTACCATAAGCCGCCTCCAACGTTTTAGAGAATTTATCAGTACGTCTAACCAGTTTCACAACCGTAGACCACGTGTAACCACGCCAGCCCAGAACCTCCACATCTGGCTTCTTCACCTGCAGGATCGTCTGAGACCAGCCACCCGGACAGCTGAGGAAACTGTGGGTTTGCACAACCAAAGAATTTCTGCACAAACTGTCAGACACCGTCTCAGGGAAGCTCATCTGCGTGCCCGTCATCCTCACCAGGGTCTTGACCTGACTGCAGTTCGGTATCGTAACCGACATCAGTGTTCAAATCCTCACCTTCGATGGCCACTATCAAATCAAATCCAATTTTATTTGTCACATACACATGGTTAGCAGATGTTAATGCGAGTGTAGCGAAATGCTTGTGCTTCTAGTTCCGACCGTGCAGTAATATCAAACAAGCAATCTAATCTAACAATTCCACAACTACTACCTTAGACACACAAGTGTAAAGGAATGAATACGAATATGTACATAAAAATATATAAATGAGTGATGGCCCGAACGGCATAGGCAAGATGCAGTAGATGGTAAAGTGTGTTCTTCACAGGTGAATCCCGGTTTCAACTGTACCGAGCAGATGGCAGACAGCGTGTATGGCGTTATGTGGGCGAGCAACGTGCTGATGTATTCCCAGTCATTTGAAATCCCTAGATAAGGGCCTAATGAATTTATTTCAATCTTTGAAATTGTTGCATGTTGCGTTTATATTTTTGTTCAGTGTAGTTTGGATTTGCTTGTACACATACAGAACACACCAGAAAGTGAATAATATTTTGTAAATGTATTTATTGCCCAGTGTTTCCAGGTGCTAAGGGATGATTATGACTGAGATAAGGAATATTCATTAGGGTATTACACATTAAACGGATAAAGAATAATTATTAGGTTATTACACATTAAACAGATAAGGAATATTCATTTGGTTATTACACATTAAACAGATAAGGAATATTCATTAAGTTATTACACATTAAACAGATACGGAATAATCATTAGGTTATTACACATTAAACAGATAAGGAATATTCATTAGGTTATTACACATTAAACAGATAAGGGATATTCATTAGGTTATTACACATTAAACAGATAAGGAATATTCATTTGGTTATTACACATTAAACAGATAGGGAATATTCATCAGGTTATTACACATTAAACAGATAAGGAATATTCATTAGGTTATTACACATTAAACAGATAAGGAATATTCATTAGGTTATTACACATTAAACAGATAAGGAATATTCATTTGGTTATTACACATTAAACAGATAAGGAATATTCATTAGAATATTACACATTAAATAGATAAGGAATATTAATTCGGTTATTATACATTAAACAGATAAGGGATATTCATTAGGTTATTACACATTAAACAGATAAGGAATATTCATTAGAATATTACACATTAAATAGATAAGGAATATTAATTCGGTTATTATACATTAAACAGATAGGGAATATTCATTAGGTTATTACACATTAAACAGATAAGGGATATTCATTAGGTTATTACACATTAAACAGATAAGGAATATTCATTAGGTTATTACACATTAAACAGACAGGGAATATTCATTAGGTTATTACACATTAAACAGATAAGGGATATTCATTAGGTTATTACACATTAAACAGATAAGGAATATTCATTAGAATATTACACATTAAATAGATAAGGAATATTAATTCGGTTATTATACATTAAACAGATAGGGAATATTCATTAGGTTATTACACATTAAACAGATAAGGGATATTCATTAGGTTATTACACATTAAACAGATAAGGAATATTCATTAGGTTATTACACATTAAACAGATAAGGAATATTCATTAAGTTATTACACATTAAACAGATAAGGAATATTCATTAGGTTATTACACATTAAACAGATAAGGAATATTCATTAGGTTATTACACATTAAACAGACAGGGAATATTCATTAGGTTATTACACATTAAACAGACATGGAATATTCATTAGGTTATTAAACAATAGACTGACTGTATACCTGACCCTTAAAACCACACAGTATTAAAACATTAAACAGATGTAGCCTTTCCTATGACTACCCACTAAGAGGATAACCCTATGCTGGAGCCTTTCCTATGACTACCCACTAAGAGGATAACCCTATGCTGGAGCCTTTCCTATGACTACCCACTAAGAGGATAACCCTATGCTGTAGCCTTTCCTATGACTACCCACTAAGAGGATAACCCTATGCTGGAGCCTTTCCTATGACTACCCACTAAGAGGATAACCCTATGGTGCTGGAGCCTTTCGAACAGGCTGAACTTAAGGTGAGCACAATGTGACGGCCCGGGGCAGAATCTCAATGGCATTTTTTTGATTCCTCGTGTCTTCTCTTCCCGCTTCCTTCTCATCCAATGGGTTTTTGAGGTGGCAAGAGAGAGGATGCGAGGGAATCAAAGAAATGCAGTGGAGATTCTGCCAATATTGACCCAGACCTTTCTCTTATCGGCCACTACATGGGCGTTGGTGACGAGATGGGGACTTCCCGACCGGAGAACGGGTGCCTGTCAGTGTCATGGAAGAGCTTTGTGAAAACAGACCACAACTTTAACGTCCATTGATTAGAACGGAAATGTATCTTCTGGCTTTCCCGACACCCCCAGATCCACAGGCACAGGGTCAGCAGCAGCATCCCAGCCTGGTCCCAGATCTGTAGTTTCCTTCTATAGCCTGGTCCCAGATCCACAGGCACAGGGTCAGCAGCAGCATCCCAGCCTGGTCCCAGATCTGTAGTTTCCTTCTATAGCCTGGTCCCAGATCCACAGGCACAGGGTCAGCAGCAGCATCCCAGCCTGGTCCCAGATCTGTAGTTTCCTTCTATAGCCTGGTCCCAGATCCACAGGCACAGGGTCAGCAGCAGCATCCCTAGATGGAAAACAACTGTTGGTCAGGTTTGACAATTAGCCTGGTCCCAGATCAGTAATCTCCTTCTATAGCCTGGTCCCAGATCAGTTGTCTTCTTCTATAGCCTGGTCCCAGATTAGTTGTCCCCATTTATAGCCTGGTCCCAGATCTGTTGTCTTCTTCTATAGCCTGGTACCAGATCTATTGTCTTCTTCTATAGCCTGGTCCCAGATCAGTTGTCTCCTTCTATAGCCTGGTACCAGATCTATTGTCTCCATCTTTAGCCTGGTCCCAGATCAGTTTGTGCTCTTGCCAACTCCCTATGCCGTCATTGATAAGCATGACATGACAAGGAGTTCAAGACGTTACATTTGTGGAGATGTTCCCCAGTGCACCTCCTGATTATCCAGAAGAGTTAACCGTTGACACGTGTTGACATATGGCTGCATCAGTCGGTCGGAGTGAAATAACGTTGTTTACAACCTCGTTGTGAATAAGTCACACCTCTTCGTAGACCATACGGATCTACAACTCTTAATTTAGAGACCCAAGGATTTATTAAAACACGATCATAAAACAAATACAACGGTTGTAATATTAACACACTGAGGCAGGTAGAATAACAAACGTTTATCTGATGTCATGGGTCAAGTACAAGCTCAGTTGACGTGTAGTAACTAGCAACACCGCCACCCTCAGGCACTCCGGGTAAGGACAAGCACCACATCTCTCAACACCGTATCAACATTTTTACCTCAACACAACTGTCATTACATTGTCAATGTCTTTTCCAATGTCTTTTTTATTAAAAAATGTTTAACCCTTTGTTTGAATTATATAAAGTCTGATAGACATTTTTAATATTTGTAGTTATTATGGATCCCCATTAGTTCCTGCCAAGGCAGCAGCCACTCTTCCTGGGGTTTATTATGGATCCCCATTAGTTCCTGTCAAGGCAGCAGCTACTCTTCCTGGGGTTTATTATGGATCCCCATTAGTTCCTGCCAAGGCAGCAGCTACTCTTCCTGGGGTTTATTATGGATCCCCATTAGTTCCTGTCTAGGCAGCAGCTACTCTTCCTGGGGTTTATTATGGATCCCCATTAGTTCCTGCCAAGGCAGCAGCTACTCTCCTGGTGTTTATTATGGATCCCCATTAGTTCCTGCCAAGGCAGCAGCTACTCTTCCTGGGGTTTATTATGGATCCTCATTAGTTCCTGCCAAGGCAGCAGCTACTCTTCCTGGGGTTTATTATGGATCCCCATTAGTTCCTTCCAAGGCAGCAGCTACTCTTCCTGGGGTTTATTATGGATCCCCATTAGTTCCTTCCAAAGCAACAGCT
This sequence comes from Salvelinus alpinus, assembly GCF_045679555.1. Classification (NCBI taxonomy): domain Eukaryota; kingdom Metazoa; phylum Chordata; class Actinopteri; order Salmoniformes; family Salmonidae; genus Salvelinus; species Salvelinus alpinus. Next base: position 254,412 of record NC_092119.1, read on the forward strand.
ACTCTTCCTGCGCTCCAGCAAAATTAAATCATTACAATACATTCACAGATTTCACAACACACTGTGTGTCCTCAGGCCCCTACTCCACCACTACCACATATCTACAGTACTAAATCCATGTGTGTGTGTGTGTGTGTGTGTGTGTGTGTGTGTGTGTGTGTGTGTGTGTCTCTCTCTTCACAGTCCCTGCTGTTCCATAAGGTGTATGTTAAATCTGATTCTACTGCTGCATCAGTTACCTGATGTGGAATAGAGTTCCATGTAGTCATGGCTCTATGTAGTACTGTGTGCTCCTCCCATAGTCTGTTCTGAACTTGGGGACTGTGAAGAGACCTCTGGTGGCATGTCTTGTGGGATATGCATGGGTGTCTGAGCTGTGTGCCAATAGTTCAAACAGACAGCTGGGTGAATTCAACATGTCAATAGCTCTCACAAATACAAGTAGTGATGAAGGCAATCTCTCCCCCACTTTGAGCCAGGAGAGATTGACATGCATATTATTAATATTAGCTCTCTGTGTACATCCAAGGGCCAGCTGTGCTGCCCTGTTCTGAGACAAATGCAATTTTCCTAAGTCCCTCTTTGTGACACCTAACCACACTACTGAACAGTAGTCCAGGTGTGACGAAACTAGGGCCTGTAGGACCTGCCTTGTTGATAGTGTTGTTAAGAAGGTAGAAACTAGGGCCTGTAGGACCTGCCTTGTTGACAGTGCTGTTAAGAAGGTAGAAACTAGGGCCTGTAGGACCTGCCTTGTTGACAGTGCTGTTAAGAAGGTAGAAACTAGGGCCTGTAGGACCTGCCTTGTTGACAGTGCTGTTAAGAAGGTAGAAACTAGGGCCTGTAGGACCTGCCTTGTTGACAGTGCTGTTAAGAAGGTAGAAACTAGGGCCTGTAGGACCTGCCTTGTTGACAGTGCGGTTAAGAAGGTAGAAACTAGGGCCTGTAGGACCTGCCTTGTTGATAGTGCTGTTAAGAAGGTAGAAACTAGGGCCTGTAGGACCTGCCTTGTTGACAGTGCTGTTAAGAAGGTAGAAACTAGGGCCTGTAGGACCTGCCTTGTTGATAGTGTTGTTAATAAGGCAGAGCAGTGCTTTATTATGGACAGACTTCTCCCCATCTTAGCTACTGTTGATTCAATATGTTTTGACCATAACAGTTTACAATCCCGGGTTACTCCAAGCAGTTTATTCACCTCAACTTGCTCAATTTCTACATTATTCATTACAAGATTTAGTTGAGGTTTAGGGTTTAGTGAATGATTTATCCCAAATACAATGCTTTTAGTTTTTGAAATATTTAGGACTAACTTATTCCTTGCCACCCACTCTGAAACTAACTGCAGCTCTTTGTTAAGTGTTGCAGTCATTTCAGTCGCTGTAGAAGCTGACCTGTATAGTGATGAGTCATCTGCATACATACTCTTTATCCACATTATAGCAGGGGGTGTAAAGCCATAACACATACGTTTATCCAGCAGCAGACCGTGATCAATAATGTCAGAAGCTGCACTGAAGTCTAACAAGACAGCCCCCACAATCATTTGATCATCAATTTCTATCAGCCAATCATCAGTCATTTGTGTAAGTGCTGTGCTTGTTGAATGTCCTTCCCTATAAGCATGCTGAAAGTCTGTTGTCAATTTGTTTACTGTGAAATAACATTGTATCTGGTCAAACACAATTTTATTCCAGAAGTTTACTAAGGGTTGGTCGGCTATTTGAGCCAGTAAAAGGGGACTTTACTATTCTTGGGTAGAATAATGACTTTAGCTTCCCTCCAGGCCTGAGGGCAAACACTCTGGTAGGCTTAAATTGAAGATGTGGCAATATTGTCTGCTATTATACTCAGTAATTTTCCATCCAGATTGTCAGACCCCGGTGGCTTTCACACACGTTATCCAGATACTGACTGTTAACACTTGGTGGTCTATAGCAGCTTCCCACCAGACTGGGCTTTAGGTGAGGCAGATGAACCTGTAGCCATATTACATCAGCAGTATAACAGTATAAATCAGTATTTTCAGTTCTGGTAGCATTTAACCATTCTGATAGGTCATCCATAACGAGTTGATTTCACTGGTTTGTCGGTGGTTTCTTTCCACTGTTTGTTTTGGTGTTGAAGCTGCAGGACACAGAGGTAAGTAGTTTCCTTTCTTCAGTTGTTTCAGGTTCTCTTTCCACAGGATGAGGTCCAGTATGGTTTCTGAGTGTCTCTCTGGGGGTGTTGTTCATGTGTTTAACAGGTGTCTCTGTGAGTGTTGTTCATGTGTTTAACAGGTGTCTCTGGGGGTGTTGTTCATGTGTTTAACAGGTGTCTCTGTGAGTGTTGTTCATGTGTTTAACAGGTGTCTCTGGGTGTTGTTCATGTGTCTCCGCTTCCTTCTGTAGATTCTCGTTTGGTGTTTGTACAGTGTAGGACCTTGGCTGGTTGGGTTTGTACTGTGTAGGACCTTGGCTGGTGGTGTTTGTACTGTGTAGGACCTTGGCTGGTGGTGTTTGTACTGTGTAGGACCTTGGCTGGTTGTGTTTGTACTGTGTAGGACCTTGGCTGGTGGTGTTTGTACTGTGTAGGACCTTGGCTGGTCGTGTTTGTACTGTGTAGGACCTTGGCTGGTGGTGTTTGTACTGTGTAGGACCTTCTCGTTTGGTGTTTGTACTGTGTAGGACCTTGGCTGGTCGTGTTTGTACTGTGTAGGACCTTGGCTGGTCGGGTTTGTACTGTGACTCTAAATTAAGTTGAACCTTGACCATGTGACCTAGCCACCCCAAAACAACTTTGTGATGTTCACAACACACACCCTTCGGTTTTCTGAAAAGTGGATAAATGTACATATTTTACCTTAATTTATTAGTTACATTTTTGACAAACCTCCCTGATCTAACTGAGCAGCCGGATTGCAGTGGTAATGAATGTTGGTGTTTGTTCTGTATCTCAGACCAGGGGGCTCTGGAAGAAGACACATATTGTGAATTGAGTCATACAGCCTCTAAAAGGCCAGAGTGTCACATAGCCTCAAAGGGACTGCGTGTCATACAGCCTCAAAGGACCTGTGTGTCATACAGCCTCAAAGGGCCTGCGTGTCATACAGCCTCAAAGGGCCTGCGTGTCATACAGCCTCAAAGGACCTGCGTGTCATACAGCCTCAAAGGGCCTGCGTGTCATACAGCCTCAAAGGGCCTGCGTGTCATACAGCCTCTAAAGGACTGAGCGTGTCATACAGCCTCAAAGGACCTGCGTGTCATACAGCCTCTAAAGGACTGAGCGTGTCATACAGCCTCAAAGGGCCTGCGTGTCATACAGCCTCAAAGGGCCTGCGTGTCATACAGCCTCTAAAGGACTGAGCGTGTCATACATCCTCAAAGGACTGAGCGTGTCATACATCCTCAAAGGACTGAGCGTGTCATACAGCCTCAAAGGACTGAGCGTGTCATACAGCCTCAAAGGACCTGCGTGTCATACATCCTCAAAGGACTGAGCGTGTCATACAGCCTCAAAGGACTGAGCGTGTCATACAGCCTCAAAGGACCTGCGTGTCATACAGCCTCAAAGGGCTGAGCGTGTGATGTTCATCTGATAGCATAGCAGGATTTCTTATAAGCTTCCGAGTTAGAGTCCCACTCCTTGAAAGCGGCAGCTCTAAACTTCAGCTCGATGCGGATGCTGCCTGTAATCCATGGCTTCTGGTTGGGACATGTACGTACAGTCACTGTGGGGACGACGTCCTCGATGCACTTATTGATGAAGCCAGTGACTGATGTGGTGTACTCCTCAATGCCATCGGAAGAATCCAGGAACATATTCCAGTCTGTTCTTGCAAAACAGTCCCGTTAGCATCTGCGTCATCCGACCACTTCCATATTGAGCGAGTCACTGGTACTTCCTGCTTTAGTTTTTGCTTGTAAGCAGGAATCAGGAGGATAGAATTATGGTCAGATTTGCCAAATGGAGGGCGAGGGAGAGCTTTGTACACATCTGTGTGTGGAGTAAAGGTGGTCTAGAATTGTTTTCTCCCTCAGGTATCACATATAACATGCTGGTAAAAATGAGGTAAAATGGATGTAAGTTTTCCTGCATTAAAGTCCCCGACCAATAGGAGCGCAGTTTCTGGATTAGCATGTTCTTGTTTGCTTATGGCCGTATACAGCTCTTTGAGTGCGGTCTTAGCGCCAGCATCGGTTTATGGTGGTAAATAGACAGCTATGAATAATATAGATAAACTCTCTTGGTAAATAGTGTGGTCTACAGTTTCTCATGAGGTACTCTACCTCAGGTGAGCAAAACCTTAAGACTTCATTAATATTAGATTTTGTGCACCAGCTGTTATTGACAAATAGACACAGACCTTCACCCCTTGTCTCACCGGAGGCAGCTGTTCTATCTGACTGATGCACGAAAACCCAGCCAACTGTATATTATCCATGTTGTCGTTCAGCCACGACTCGGTGAAACATAAGATATTACAGTTTCGAATGTCCTGTTGGTAGGATAGTCTCGAGTGGAGAGGTCGTCCAGTTTATTTCCCAGCACGTTGGCCAATAGAACAGATGGTAGAGGTGGGCTCCCTGTATTTCAGTCTTCTCTTCATGCCTATGACAGGGATTTGGGCCTGGTCCGGTATCTGCAGTAAATCCTTTGCGTCCGACTCGTTAAAATAAAGAAATCTTGGTCCAGTGAGGTGAGTAATCTCTGTTCTGATATCCAGAAGCTCTTTTCGGGTAGCAGAAACATTATGTACAAAATCTCCTCCGGTGCCATTATAATACGATTTAAAGCCACATGACTCACAAGAAAGTAGTAGAGATGATCAATCAGGAAGAAACAATGATTTATTACATAAGGTTCCCACTATGTACTTGACAGATGAGAACTACAAGCTTGAAGTAGATTGAAGTTTTACAGCACTTTCATAAACTGTAAATCCCCCCATAACCAAACTGGTGGAGACATGGGTAATTGTGCCAGGAAACTGTTCATCACACACACAGAGTAGGCTGTCCTTTTTAAGGGTTGAGTTCGTGCCCGAATACATCGCAGACGCATGACAGATATTACAACGCTTGAATAGGTATTTAACAAATCATGGCTGTATTCCCTAGGAACCAAACAGAATAAAATGGACGCAAACGAAACAGGGAGGGACCTACCTGAATTTGTCCAATAGAAACTAGGTTTGCGAATTGTCAGGTGCCTCACGATATGATATTATCACCATAGTGAGGGACCTTGCCAAACATATTGGTCACTGTATGTCTGCTGCAGAGGCAAGAGAGAGACATTAGAAAACAAGTTTTGATAAATTGGAAATAAAGATGGAGAGAAAGCTACAGGATGAACAATACTGGAGTTTTGGTGCAGGTACAGGCAGTCTCCTTTGACAGTATCGCTATACACCGAGTGTACAAAACATTAAGAACACCTTCCTAATATTGAGTTGTCCTCAGAACAGCCTCAATTCGTCGGGGCGTGGACTCTACAAGGTGTCGAAAGCGTTCCACAGGGATGCTGGTCCATGTTGACTCTAATCCCCGTCTCAAGGCTTAAAAACCCTTCTTTAACCCATCTCGTCCCCTTCATCTACACCGATTGAAGTGGATTTAACAGGTGACATCAATAAGGGATCATAGCTTTCACCTGGTCAGTCTGTGTCATGGAAAGAGCAGGTGTTCTTAATGTTTTGTACTCTCTGTGTAATATCATCAAAAAAAACATTGCGATACGTAACTATCGATTCCCCCCTTCCCCCCCATTACTAACATAAATGCCACAATTTGCGAGGGCTTGGACAAATGACCCCAGACAAATGACCCCAGCTAACCACATCCTGGTTGAACAAGACATTTGAGAAAGGATAAGTAGCATATAGTTTTTAAACGTGTTCATGCTTTTCTCCTCTGACCCAAAAAAAACAGCTGTTTCCAAGTGGGCGTGGCAGATATCACAACTGTTCAGTGAAGGACTCAGGTAGGATACACATGCCTATCCTTTTCCGTTTGCCTACTAACGAATCGACATCTCAATAACTTATTGGTTTCCAGGTCACAGAGGAGAGAGGGTGGAGGACGGACTTTTTCCCAAATGAGAAAAGGCCACACTGGCCGTGTTCCAGAGCATTGTGACTGACTGATCTACAAATAATAATGAGTAGTTATTTATGATGCAAGGTGATTTGTAGATCAGTCAGTCGTGACCAGTCTCCTCTGAGGCCTCCAGTCAGGCCCCAAGGTGAAGTTTCCCTTAGGTATAGATCCAGGATCAGCTTCCAATCCCACAATCCTAACCTTAACCATAGTGGGGGGAAAATGTTAAACTGAACCCAGATCAGAGTCTAGGGGCAACTTCACCCTACACTTCCAGCCATCCTCAGTCTCTCTCACTGCAGCACAGTCCTCTTCACCACACGGCCATCTTTGTCGATGGCAAAGTTATAGTTCTTAGGGTTGTCCAGGGCTTCCTCGATACGCTGGTCCAGGTTCTCCATGTTGATGAAGCTCTTGGCTTCCTCCTGGAACAGAGCCATGTATGTAGAGAGTTGAGACATTGATGCATTGACATGACAACAGTCTAGTTTCAGAGGAAAACAACTTCCGCCAACATGGCGCCGCATTTGTTTACAATAACAATATAATCAATAACGAATATAATAACGATCAATAATCCAAGATGGCGTAGCAGTCGGACGTGTCTTTGTTTGTCCTGTCCCGTGTAAATAGCCTTCGTATTTTTCGTATACATTTCGTATATATTTTAATTTCACTTTCCATCTAGGAACTGAATATACATTCCTACATTCCGCCTCACCCAATGTGGTACGGACCTGCTATTTTTTTATACTTTAGAACCGTAACCCCAATCAGAAGCTAGCCAGATAACTAGCTACTAGCTAGTAGTCAGTTAGCCACTGCTGCGGTCTTCACCCTCAACTCGGACACAGCCAGCTTCAATACCGGGCCAATACCTGCCAGTCTGCAAGCGCGATATCAACCCAGAGCATATAGGACTGCTTTTTCTCTACCACATCACCGGATTCCTGACGCAAGCTCTGGACAATTACACCGTATCATCACAGCTAGCTAGCTGCAACCGAGTGGCTACTACTGGCTAACACCTCTGTCCCGAAGCAAGCACCAGTTAGCCTTGAGCTAGCCTCGAGCTAGGCCCATCTGCCGGCTAGCTGAAGAGGTCTACCAGCGAATTCTTGGGCTACAATACCAGCTACAAGCTAATTTAGCCATTTTTTTTGCCGCTGCTAGTAGCTTTTACCTTCTGCACAGACACCAGCCCTGTTATTAGCCTGGATATTACTCACCAATTTACCAGCATCGGACTGTCTCTCGACAACAACGCCGGATTCCTGCCGTAATCCCTGAGCCACTGCTTCTGATCCTCACAGCTAGCTTGCGGCTAGCGCAGCTAGCGCCACTGCCACGAAGCTAGCACCAGTTAGCAAACACAATTCTACAATTCACAACCTCTCTTTCGCCATCGCCATCTGGCTTGGATTCTCTGTCGACACGACCACGTCTGAGCAGACCCCCTCCGTCTGAGCAGACCACCCCCCGGGCTACTAACTTTAAACGCCGCGTGCTAGCTTAGTGGAGGCCTCCCTGCTCCATCTACGGCTGCCCCCTGGACACTATGATCACTTGGCTACATAGCTGATGCATGCTTGACTGTCCATTAATTCACGGTACTCCATTCTGTTTATTTGTGTTTTATCTGTCGGCTCTGTGCTTTAACTCAGGATCTGTGTGTAGTTAATCCGACCCTCTCTGCCTAGTCGTCGCCATTTTTACCTGTTGTTGCTGTGTTAGACTAGCACCCTGTTATTGCTGCTGTTATCTTACCTGTTGTTTTAGCTAGCTCTCCCAATCAAGACCTGCAATCACTTTATGCCTTATTGTATGTCTCTCTCAAATATCAATATGCCTTGCATACTGTTGTTCAGGCTAGCTATCATTGTTTTGGTTTGCAATGGACCCTGTAGTTCCACTCTCCGTACCTCTGATACCTCCTTGGTCCCACCCCCCACACATGCGGTGACCTCACCCATTGAGACCAGCATGTCCAGAGATACAACCTCTCTTATCATCACCCAGTGCCTGGGCTTGCCTCCGCTGTACCCACGCCCCACCATACCCCTGTCTGCACATTATGCCCAGAATCTATTCTACCACGCCCATAAATCTGCTCCTTTTATTCTTTGTCCCCAACGCTCTAGGCGACCAGTTTTGATAGCCTTTAGCCGCACCCTCATCCTACTACTCCTCTGTTCCTCGGGTGATGTGGAGGTAAACCCAGGCCCTGCATGTCCCCAGTCACCCTCATTTGTTGACTTCTGTGATCGAAAAAGCCTTGGCCTCATGCATGTCAACATCAGAAGCCTCCTCCCTAAGTTTGCCTTACTCACCGCTTTAGCACACTCTGCCAACCCTGATGTCCTTGCCGTGTCCGAATCCTGGCTTAGGAAGGCCACCAAAAATTCTGAGATTTCCATACCCAACTATAACACTTTCCGTCAAGATAGAACTGCCAAAGGGGGAGGAGTTGCAATCTACTGCAGAGATAGCCTGCAAAGTTCTGTCATACTTTCCAGGTCTATGCCCAAACAGTTCGAACTTCTAATTTTAAAAATTAATCTCTCCAGAAATAAGTCTCTCACTGTTGCCGCCTGCTACCGACCCCCCTCAGCTCCCAGCTGTGCCCTGGACACCATCTGTGAATTGATCGCTCCCCATCTAGCTTCAGAGTTTGTTCTGTTAGGTGACCTAAACTGGGATATGCTTAACACCCCGGCAGTCCTACAATCCAAGCTTGATGCCCTCAATCTCACACAAATCATCAAGGAACCCACCAGGTACAACCCTAAATCCGTAAACATGGGCACCCTAATAGACATTATCCTGACCAACCTGCCCTCCAAATACACCTCTGCTGTCTTCAATCAAGATCTCAGCGATCACTGCCTCATTGCCTGTATCCGCCACGGGTCCGCGGTCAAACGACCACCCCTCATCACTGTCAAACGCTCCCTAAAACACTTCTGCGAGCAGGCCTTTCTAATCGACCTGGCCCGGGTACCCTGGAAGGATATTGACCTCATCCCGTCAGTTGAGGATGCCTGGTCATTCTTTAAATGTTACTTCCTCACCATATTAGACAAGCACGCTCCGTTCAAAAAATGCAGAACCAAGAACAGATATAGCCCTTGGTTCACTCCAGACCTGACTGCCCTCGACCAGCACAAAAACATCCTGTGGCGAACTGCAATAGCATCGAAGAGCCCCCGCGATATGCAACTGTTCAGGGAAGTCAGGAACCAATACACGCAGTCAGTCAGGAAAGCAAAGGCCAGCTTTTTCAAGCAGAAATTTGCATCCTGTAGCTCTAACTCCAAAAAGTTCTGGGATACTGTAAAGTCCATGGAGAACAAGAGCACCTCCTCCCAGCTGCCCACTGCACTGAGGCTAGGTAACACGGTCACCACCGATAAATCCGTGATAATCGAAGACTTCAACAAGCATTTCTCAATGGCTGGCCATGCCTTCCTCCTGGCGACTCCAACCTTGGCCAACAGCCCCGCCCCCCCCGCTGCTACTCGCCCAAGCCTCCCCAGCTTCTCCTTTACCCAAATCCAGATAGCAGATGTTCTGAAAGAGCTGGAAAACCTGGACCCATACAAATCAGCTGGGCTTGACAATCTGGACCCCCTATTTCTGAAACTGTCCGCCGCCATTGTCGCACCCCCTATCACCAGCCTGTTCAACCTCTCCTTCGTATCATCTGAGATCCCCAAGGATTGGAAAGCTGCCGCGGTCATCCCCCTCTTCAAAGGGGGAGACACCCTGGACCCAAACTGTTACAGACCTATATCCATCCTGCCCTGCCTATCTAAGGTCTTCGAAAGCCAAGTCAACAAACAGATCACTGACCATCTCGAATCCCACCGTACCTTCTCCGCTGTGCAATCCGGTTTCCGAGCCGGTCATGGGTGCACCTCAGCCACGCTCAAGGTACTAAACGATATCATAACCGCCATCGATAAAAGACATTACTGTGCAGCCGTCTTCATCGACCTGGCCAAGGCTTTCGACTCTGTCAATCACCATATTCTTATCGGCAGACTCAGTAGCCTCGGTTTTTCTAATGACTGCCTTGCCTGGTTCACCAACTACTTTGCAGACAGAGTTCAGTGTGTCAAATCGGAGGGCATGTTGTCCGGTCCTCTGGCAGTCTCTATGGGGGTACCACAGGGTTCAATTCTCGGGCCGACTCTTTTCTCTGTATACATCAATGATGTTGCTCTTGCTGCGGGCGATTCCCTGATCCACCTCTACGCAGACGACACCATTCTATATACTTCCGGCCCTTCCTTGGACACTGTGCTATCTAACCTCCAAACGAGCTTCAATGCCATACAACACTCCTTCCGTGGCCTCCAACTGCTCTTAAACGCTAGTAAAACCAAATGCATGCTTTTCAACCGTTCGCTGCCTGCACCCGCACGCCCGACTAGCATCACCACCCTGGACGGTTCCGACCTAGAATATGTGGACATCTATAAGTACCTAGGTGTCTGGCTAGACTGCAAACTCTCCTTCCAGACTCATATCAAACATCTCCAATCCAAAATCAAAGCAAGAATCGGCTTTCTATTCCGCAACAAAGCCTCCTTCACTCACGCCGCCAAACTTACCCTAGTAAAACTGACTATCCTACCGATCCTCGACTTCGGCGATGTCATCTACAAAATAGCTTCCAATACTCTACTCAGCAAACTGGATGCAGTTTATCACAGTGCCATTCGTTTTGTTACTAAAGCACCTTATACGACCCACCACTGCGACCTGTATGCCCTAGTCGGCTGGCCCTCGCTACATGTTCGTCGTCAGACCCACTGGCTCCAGGTCATCTACAAGGCTATGCTAGGTAAAGTGCCGCCTTATCTCAGTTCACTGGTCACGATGGCTACACCCACCCGCAACACGCGCTCCAGCAGGTGTATCTCACTGATCATCCCTAAAGCCAAAACCTCATTTGGACGCCTTTCCTTCCAGTTCTCTGCTGCCTGCGACTGGAACGAATTGCAAAAATCTCTGAAGTTGGAGACTTTTATCTCCCTCAACAACTTTAAAAATCTGCTATCCGAGCAGCTAACCGATCGCTGCAGCTGTACATAGTCCATCTGTAAACTACCCACCCAATTTACCTACCTCACCCCCCATACTGCTTTTATTTATTTACTTTTCTGCTCTTTTGCACACCAGTATCTCTTCTTGCACATGATCATCTGATGATTTATCACTCCAGTGTTAATCTGCTAAATTGTAATTATTCGATGTATTGCCTACCTCATGCCTTTTGCACACATTGTATATAGATTCTCTTTTTTTTCTACCATGTTATTGACTTGTTTATTGTTTACTCCATGTGTAACTCTGTGTTGTCTGTTCACACTGCTATGCTTTATCTTGGCCAGGTCGCAGTTGCAAATGAGAACTTGTTCTCAACTAGCCTACCTGGTTAAATAAAGGTGAAATAAAAAAAATAAAAAAAATAAAAATACAATAATAATAATAATAATCAATAACAATAATCAATAACGATCAATAGTCAATAACGTAACTTTGGCTTTCAAAGAGGTTGACCAAACCTCTACATACCTGAATCCGCATTATCTCCTCTCCCTTCTCTTTAACAAAGATTTCCATGGTCTGCTCTCGCAGAATGGCTGCCTCTGTCTTCTTGACCTCAGCCACTTCCACCTCTTTCTGAACTCTCAGTTCCCTAAAAGGCAGAGAACGAGAGAGGAGGGAGAGAGAATGTGAATACAGGACGTCATTTTCCATTAAGCTTTATGGATCATTTGATGGAGGTGGACATGAAAAGGGCAGTGAAAACTGCTCTGCACTACGTAGGGAATAGGGTGCCATTTGGGACAAATCAGAACCGATGTCCTGTTCCTTCCTGACCTGATCTTGAGCATGCGGAGATTCTCCTCCTGGTTCCAGGTCATGAGGGAGCGGTGCTCCTCCGCCTCCTGCTTCGCCCTCTCCTCCGCCAGGGAGCCCACCTCCTCTTCATACCTCTTCCTCAGCATCTCCTCCTTGAACTCCAGCCTGCCAACCACATAAACACTAATCACAACCACATTCACGGACCACAACATTATAGCCGTCTGTCTGTGTTCTCCATACTGAAACCTCCAAAACCCTTCTTCTGTAAAAGTGAAAGTCACCCAGTCAAATACTACTTGAGTAAAAGTCTGAAAGTATTTGGTTTTAAATATACTTAAGTATCAAAAGTAAATGGAATTGCTAAAATGTACTTAAGTATCAAAAGTATAAATCATTTTAACTTCCTTATTTTAAGGAAACCAGACGGAACAATTTTCTTGTATTTTTAAAATATATTTATGGATAGACAGGGGAACACTCCAACACTCAGAACAGAATTTACAAACAAAGCATTTGAGTTTAGTGAGTCCTCCAGATCAGAGGCAGTAAAGATGACCAGGGATGTTCTCTTGATAAGTGAATTGGACCATTTCCCTGTCAAACTGTAACATGTACTTTTGGGTTTCAGGGAAAATGTATGGAGTAAAAAGTACTTTTTTTTTTTTTAGGAATGTAGTGAAGTAAAAGTTGCCATAAATTTAAATAGTAAAGTACAGATACCCCCAAAAACTACTTAAGTCGTATTTTAACTTAAGTACTTTACTGTCCTAATTACGTTGGTAACCAGTTTATAATAGCAATAATGCACCCCGGGGATTGTGGTATATGGCCAATATACAGCTGTATCCAGGCACCCCACGTTGTGTCATGCTTAACAACAGGCCTTAGCCGTGGTATATTGGCCATATACCATACCCCCTCGTGCCTTATTGCTTAATCATAGCAGTCAACGAGTTAAACAGACATCCATTAATGGAAAATGATCTGGCGAGTTTAATAAGGGCAAATTATATTTTCTCTTGCCACATTCAAATTCCTTTATTGTCATATCTTGTAATAATAATCATTTTGAGGAAACCCACATTTTGCTTCTAACGTCATTACAATTTACTATGATATTCATTCTTAATTGGCTCAATAACGTTATGGAAAAAGTGTTTATTGTATAAATATGGCAACTTCTCTCTTGCTGTGAAAAAATAAATTGGGCTAGTTTACTAATAACCATGGAGGAGTTAGTGCCTACAAAAAGACGCCATATTTATCTTTATGACTATGAATGGGATAACTGAAAGCAAGGTAGCTAACGTTACTTACTTATTATCAGTAATGAAACTGATCAGTCAGACAATTTCACTTTTATACAGAACTAGCTATCAGTAACCTTCGATTTAATCTTAGATTTTGGCCTGAAACACACCACGTCTGAAACATAAACGTGTACGTGCATTGGTCTAGCCTTACCTCAGCGCTCTCATGATCAGGTCATATTCTGTGAATCTCTCCCTGAGGACCACCATCTCCACCGGGTCGACGGGAGGTGGCGTTTTGATGCGCCCCTCTTTGGATTTGGCCTTTGGGTCGTTGCGGGTCTTCCTACCCCGGACAGCCTCCACAAGCACGGCTCCACGGGGGGCGAGAAGCCGGATTACCGGGGTACTTCTGGTAATAACTTGAAACATACTGACTGACAATCGACTGCTTACTCTAATAGTTTATGTGCAAATATTTACCTACAACTATCAATAAAATGCGTGAATGTAGTTAACGGAAACATACAAGTTGCTTTACGAAGCAGCCATGTTGAAGAAAGAAATCCCGGAAGCATTCCCAAGGTTACCTAAATAACTTCCGGGTCAATGTCTAGGTTGAAGTACAAATAGAACAATGAGACAGATATTTCACCGGATGTATAAATGTGAAGCATCTAGTTGGCGTTTCCACTCACTACCAAATAAGTAGTAACTCTTTTTTTAATTTTTTTTATTAACAACAAATCAATACAGAAAGTACTTAAGGGAACACAAGTATATATAGATTATATATAATGGACAATCGATCTAGGGGGTACAATATCACATTACAATTACACAAGGACCTTATTAAGGGATATACATACACTTACAATTCTAATAGCTTTTTGTTTAGAATCAGCTTGATCCCCTCTGTCAAAGACGCTTGGACCTTCTTTTTTGATATTTTCAGTGGTATTGTTAACAAACATAAACAATTTTATGTTACTTTAATGGACAAAAAAAATGCTTTTCTTTTAAAAACAAGGAAACGTCTAAGTGACACAACTTTTTGTTCAAAAGCTGGAAACGGCAGTTTACACAGAACCACCTTTGACAAATAATTCTCAGTGTGAAAAAGCGTCCCATGGTCCGTTTTATCAACGAGCTCAATGTATTCCAAACACTGGTGAGTAGTAAACAATGCCTCCATCTGGTATGTTCTAATGAGAACTGTCTGGGACTTGTTGTTTCCTACACAAAGATATTTTACTTATTAAGTCAAAGACAAAATTAACTACAATATACTGGTCTCAAATATATTAGCATAACTAGGCTACACAGAACCACAATGTAAAATGAGAGGCTTTTCACCATATTAAAACGTGTCCCAGCGCAACATGCCTATCTCTGCCCACTTGGGCGTCGTTTACGGAGCGCTCTTTGAAATAAGCGCTCGTATCGTCGCATACCAATTGATCTCACCACACCGGCTAGACCAAAACATTGCTTTTAGTTGCCTGGCTTGCTAGGTTAACATTTACTGAATACATTTTGAAACAGATATGTTTATTGGTGTTAAATTAGAGAAAGTTTACTATTTGGAGCACCAGGCTGCTGATGTCATGCAGAGGCTGTCGTTTTGGGTTTATACTTTTTCAAAACGACAGCGACACGTTTGATGTTGGACGACAATATAAAGTTTATGATGTCACTACGACAATTGTCTACAGACGTCGATGGACGGACTGTAAACCGGCCTTAGTTGTAATTGTAGCATTGACTTGAAATCACCTCAAAACAAGACATGGTATCAATAACAAGATGAAACTCTAGCTGAAACGAGCCACGTACGATTCTCTACATGGCAGTTTCTTGTCATTGTTGCTGGCCATCCAGAATCACATACTCACGGACTTCTGCCCCATTGAAGAGTGCGCATTGTTTTCATGACTGTCAGCAAACACATATATAACTAACTATTTGGTCTAGCATAGCTACTGCCAAAGCCATTCATCCGCGGTTACTACTGTTTACCAAATTAAAGTTAAATAAAGAGCTACAAATAATGTTTCTATGAAAGATAGCTATGCCTCAAAGATTTTTGGGTCAAAGTTGAGACTTTCAGCTAACGTTAGCAGCTTTAGCTACACCACGTATGTGGAAGGCGATGACACAACCTTCAAAACCACAATGTCTTTCGGCATTATTTCAGTAAATATTTGTTGTGTTAGTATAAGATTACAGATATATGTCAAACATTTTAATTAAATGAATATACTTTTTTTTGTATATTACATGCTTTTGCTCTTCCACTGCGTTAGATGTCGCAGTGAGACAGATTTGAACTAGTTTCTTGTTCCTTTTCAGCGAATCTCCCGCTCAAGATTTGCGGGCTTCCTAGCAACCGCCCTTCGATACGAACTGTGAAGGAAGCGAAGCGTCCCTGGCTCGGAGACAACAGCAACATGGAGCCTCAAGAGCCGACTTCTCCCGCAGACGAGGCAGATGTCAACAGAGTAAGAAATGTTAATTTTGTTGTATGAGCTACAATAAACAGGAAATCTTTGGTGTGCGCAAAGTTACAGCGACTGAGGTATAAAATAAACAGGAGTTTAGCTGAGACAAATGCGGAACCACCCCCTGATTGACGTTAACTAACGACGTTATCTACCCGAGATAGCTAACTTAGCTACCAGTAACATGGCTAGCTTAGCTAACTTTAGATACATAAATTAGTACAGTCACATAGAACAAGGAGCACAGTGGTGTGGGTTTTCTACAGAAACATTGAGTAGGTTAACTACATTTATTTGACCCATAAAACATTCACTTCTTGCCTGCTTTCCCTAACCACTCAAACATAGGTAGTTAGTAACGTTAATTAAAATACAGTAACAATCAAACTAACTTATTTTCAGAGGTAGACTGGATCTAACAGTCAAATACTCCATCTAAACATTGAATCGCTTCTCAATTGCGATACGGCTCAAGAAACATAAAGCCCTTTACTTTCATATCACATCAACATAAATTCACAAATGAAAAATATACACTTCCTGTATACTGTGTTAACCGGCTTTATCACAGTTACAGCCGAGAGTATTTTTCAGTGAACACGTTTCTGGTGGCCTTCTGTTACACACAAGTGTTAGGAGCATGCAAGACAGATGGCTAATTCGATCAGGTGGTCCCTCTGTCTTCCGTAAACATGCGCTGTAACATGGAGATATGACCGTGTGGAAACACTAACCCTATAAATGTGTGTATCAATGTAACTTTTTTTTTTAAATGTAATTGTTTTACAGATTCTCGCCGATATGAAAGATAATGTAGAAATTGAGCAAGTTAAGTTGAATAAACTGCTTGGGGTAACCCTGGATTGTGAACTGTCATGGTCAAAACATGTTGATACAACAGTAGCTAAGATGGGGAGAAGTCTGTCCATAATAAAGCGCTGCTCTGCCTTCTTAACAGCACTATCAACAAGGAAGGTCCTACAGGCCCTAGTTTTGCCACACCTGGACTACTGTTCCGTGGTGTGGTTAGGTGCTAGAATGAGGGACTAGGGAAAATTTGCTCAGAACTATTTGATTTTGAACAGGGCAGCACAGTTGGCCCTTGGATGTACACAAAGAACTAACATTAATAATATGCATGTCAATCTCTCCTGGCTCAAAGTAGGGGAGAGATTGACTTCATCACTACTCGTATTTGTGA
This sequence comes from Salvelinus alpinus, assembly GCF_045679555.1. NCBI lineage: Eukaryota > Metazoa > Chordata > Actinopteri > Salmoniformes > Salmonidae > Salvelinus > Salvelinus alpinus. The sequence continues at coordinate 271,321 of NC_092119.1, forward strand.
GAGCTATTGACATGTTGAATGCACCGAGCTGTCTGTTTAAACTACTGGCACACAGCTCAGACTCCCATGCATATCCCACAAGACATGCCACCAGAGGTCACTTCACAGTCCCCAAGTTCAGAACAGACTATGGGAGTTGCACAGTACTACATAGAGCCATGACTACATGGAACTCTATTCCACATCAAGTAACTGATGCAAGCAGTAGAATCAGATATATAAAAAACACCTTATGGAACAGCAGGGACTGTGGAGACAAACACAGGCACAGACAGACATACACACATGTATTATGGATTTTGTGTTGTAGATATGTGGTGGTAGAGTAGTTTTAAAATTGTAAAATTGCCTTAATTTCGCTGGACCCCAGGAAGAGTAGCTGCTGTCTTGGCAGGAACTAATGGGGATCCATAATAAACCCCAGGAAGAGTAGCTGCTGTCTTGGCAGGAACTAATGGAGATCCATAATAAACCCCAGGAAGAGTAGCTGCTGCCTTGGCAGGAACTAATGGGGATCCATAATAAACCCCAGGAAGAGTAGCTGCTGCCTTGGCAGGAACTAATGGGGATCTGTAATAAACCCCAGGAAGAGTAGCTGCTGCCTTGGCAGGAACTAATGGGGATCCATAATAAACCCCAGGAAGAGTAGCTGCTGCCTTGGCAGGAACTAATGGGGATCCATAATAAACCCCAGGAAGAGTAGCTGCTGCCTTGGCAGGAACTAATGGGGATCCATAATAAACCCCAGGAAGAGTAGCTACTGCCTTGGCAGGAACTCATGGGGATCCATAATAAACCCCAGGAAGAGTAGCTGCTGCCTTGGCAGGAACTAATGGGGATCCATAATAAACCCCAGGAAGAGTAGCTACTGCCCTGGCAGGAACTAATGGGGATCCATAATAAATACAAAATACAAATAAGGACCTTCCTGTGTTTCCAAAACTGTACCGCAAGCGATGCATGTTAATGTTAAAACCGAGTGTCGGGGCTCTATAAAAAAAAATATATTAAAAATATATATATTATCCCCTACAGAATGACTGTTGTGTATAATGTAATCGAACTGAGAGTCATGGTCAAGTGCTAGCTTACTAGCCAGTCAACATAACTTATTAGGTTGCTGGAGCGGTCACCCTCAGGTCTGTCATTGAGTAGAAGGGAAGTAATCCAGCTGCTGTCTATGATCCACAGTTAATAGCAACTAGCTATAGCTATGCAGATGTGCTAATGCTCCTATGTTCAGAACATGAGCTGTTGTTTGAAGAGTTAGTGTTTTATTCTGTGATGTTGCGGTTTTATTGAGGAGTTTTTGTTTTCTTCTCCATGTTTCAGAGGACTGAGTCATGGTTCCATCTCCCAGCAGAAGAGGACAGGAGTCAGTTCCTGGGTCTGGGTAAGACACCAGTCCACCTTGCTATGGAGGGTCAGTCTCAGCACTGTGCCAACCATACGTACAGACAGACTTTCAACATGACAAGGGACTGGCAACTCCAACAACTAGATGACAGATTTGGCTCTTTGAAACTAGCCGTCTGTCTGTGTCTGTCATAAAACAACCCGTCTGTTATGTTTTGTAACATGGGTCTCACAGATGAATTAATCACCGGAAATGATAGAGATGATGTTGTAATACATGTCGTTGTTTTTAATATGTAGACTTTTTTTTCCATTAGAATTTCAGGACAGTTGTCTGTCACCTGCCCTCGCTCTGCTGCCAGAGTACGACTTCTCGGGATACTCTCTCTTCCAACAAACAACAGACTTAGAGTTTGCCCCTTTAAGGTAACGCTTTCTTCCATTAGAAAATCAAATTGTTTATTAAAATAATAGTTTCATTACTCTAATGAACAAAGGTCACTATATCAGTATGAATCGTGTTAGGTTATTGAAAAGGAACCCATGCTTATGTTATGCATGTCTCCTGTTTGTCTTGTCAGGGGGTCTCCAGACGTGTCTGTAGCCTTTGAGAGGTTTCTGACACCGCAGGCCCAGAAGGGCAGTAGCGGCGTTGTCCAGCCGTCTGACCCTCACCGTGCCTCTCTGTCCCAGCATCCTCTAGCCTACACCTCCACCCTGTCTGAGGTCAGCTGATCTTTCTCTACCTGTAACCTTCATATAGTAACCAGTGCTTGCTACTTCTTGTCCCTCTTACTGTGCTAGCCTGCCAAATGGAGCTAACACCACCAGATCACAGAGCTAAATGGAGCTAACACCACCAGATCACAGAGCTAAATGGAGCTAACACCACCAGATCACAGAGCTAAATGGAGCTAACACCACTAGATCACAGAGCCAAATGGAGCTAACACCACCAGATCACAGAGCTAAATGGAGCTAACACCACCAGATCACAGAGCTAAATGGAGCTAACACCACCAGATCACAGAGCTAAATGGAGCTAACACCACCAGATCACAGAGCTAAATGGAGCTAACACCACCAGATCACAGAGCTAAATGGAGCTAACACCACCAGATCACAGAGCTAAATGGAGCTAACACCACCAGATCACAGAGCTAAATGGAGCTAACACCACTAGATCACAGAGCTAAATGGAGCTAACACCACCAGATCACAGAACTAAATGGAGCTAACACCACCAGATCACAGACCTAAATGGAGCTAACACCACCAGATCACAGAGCTAAATGTAGCTAACACCACCAGATCACAGAGCTAAATGGAGCTAACACCACCAGATCACAGAACTAAATGGAGCTAACACCACCAGATCACAGAGCTAAATGGAGCTAACACCACCAGATCACAGAGCTAAATGGAGCTAACACCACCAGATCACAGAGCTAACACCACCAGATCACAGAGCTAAATGGAGCTAACACCACCAGACCACAGAGCTAAATGGAGCTGACACCACTAGATCACAGAGCTAAATGGAGCTAACACCACCAGATCACAGAGCTAAATGGAGCTAACACCACCAGATCACAGAGCTAAATGGAGCTGACACCACCAGATCACAGAGCTAAATGGAGCTGACACCACCAGATCACAGAGCTAACACCACCAGATCACAGAGCTAACACCACCAGATCACAGAGCTAAATGGAGCTAACACCACCAGATCACAGAGCTAAATGGAGCTAACACCACCAGATCACAGAGCTAAATGGAGCTAACACCACCAGATCACAGAGCTAAATGGAGCTAACACCACCAGACCACAGAGCTAAATGGAGCTGACACCACTAGATCACAGAGCTAAATGGAGCTAACACCACCAGATCACAGAGCTAAATGGAGCTAACACCACCAGATCACAGAGCTAAATGGAGCTGACACCACCAGATCACAGAGCTAAATGGAGCTGACACCACCAGATCACAGAGCTAACACCACCAGATCACAGAGCTAACACCACCAGATCACAGAGCTAAATGGAGCTAACACCACCAGATCACAGAGCTAAATGGAGCTAACACCACCAGATCACAGAGCTAAATGGAGCTAACACCACCAGATCACAGAGCTAAATGGAGCTAACACCACCAGATCACAGAGCTAAATGGAGCTGACACCACCAGATCACAGAGCTAAATGGAGCTAACACCACCAGATCACAGAGCCAAAAGGAGCTAACACCACTAGATCACAGAGCCAAATGGAGCTACCACCAGATCACAGAGCTAAATGGAGCTAACACCACCAGATCACAGAGCTAAATGGAGCTAACACCACCAGATCACAGAGCTAAATGGAGCTAACACCACCAGATCACAGAGCTAAATGGAGCTAACACCACCAGATCACAGAGCTAAATGGAGCTAACACCACCAGATCACAGAGCTAAATGGAGCTGACACCACCAGATCACAGAGCTAAATGGAGCTAACACCACCAGATCACAGAGCTAAATGGAGCTAACACCACCAGATCACAGAGCTAAATGGAGCTAACACCACCAGATCACAGAGCTAAATGGAGCTAACACCACCAGATCACAGAGCTAAATGGTGCTAACACCACCAGATCACAGAGCTAAATGGAGCTAACACCACCAGATCACAGAGCTAAATGGAGCTAACACCACCAGATCACAGAGCTAAATGGAGCTAACACCACCAGATCACAGAGCTAAATGGAGCTAACACCACCAGATCACAGAGCTAAATGGAGCTAACACCACCAGATCACAGAACTAAATGGAGCTGACACCACCAGATCACAGAGCTAAATGGAGCTAACACCACCAGATCACAGAGCTAAATGGAGCTAACACCACCAGATCACAGAACTAAATGGAGCTAACACCACCAGATCACAGAGCTAAATGGAGCTAACACCACCAGATCACAGAGCTAAATGGAGCTAACACCACCAGATCACAGAGCTAAATGGAGCTAACACCACCAGATCACAGAGCTAAATGGAGCTGACACCACTAGATCACAGAGCTAAATGGAGCTGACACCACCAGCGGAAACAAAGAATAAACAGAAAATAAACATTGTCTGGTGAAATTGTTTAGTGGATCTGGTAGCAACAAGACAATTATAATAATAACTTAGGGGGTGTTTATATTTGTCCTGTTAGACAACGGGTACAAGTATGTATTGGAAATGTGTGTCTCGCATATCCCAACTTCCCCTTAGACGCCCCTAGGTAGTGGGGCCAGGGTCACCATTGTCACCAGCGCCCCTGGAGCAATTAGGGTTAAGTGCCTTGCTGAAGGGCACAAGTGACATATTTTTCACCTTGTCTGCTCTGGGATTCGAACCAGCGACTTTTCAGTTACTGGCCCAAAGCTCTAATCTCGAGGCTACCTGCTGCCCCAATTTAGTGTCCATAGTTTGTTTTGTGTTTGGTACGATTTATGCTTATTCTGTCTCAGTCAGAGATGTATTCTTTCTGTCTCAGCACCCTCTGGGTCACACGTCCACCCTGTCTCAGTCAGAGGAGAGGGCCAGTAGCTGCTGCTCCCTCTCCGAACACAGCATGTCCCCTGGTGACGGGTTGGGACAACCAGAGGAGGACCGCTACCCAGCCACCGTCAGAGATAACGAGGGGCAGAAGACTCATCGTTCTGGGGTACTGGTCGGTAGCAGGGAGGGGAAGATCTATATTATATATATATATATCTATATATTTATATATCTAGTATACTGTATGTAGACTGTGTAAATGACTCTGTCTATATTCTGTCTGTATATTTTCTCTATTGCTTGCATTGCCATATCACCATGTAAAATTCTGTGTAAATGTACATGTCCTTGGGCGAAATAAAGTCTGTTTCTGATTCTGATCACTAGACACGTACCAGTCTCCGTGACCCAGACAGACCTCTGTCCGTGCTCCCTGACGACAACGCTTCCTTCCTCAGCGGGGACATCCCTGCTAGAAAGCTGCTGCAGCTGCTCCAGAAGGACGTTGGGATGCCCAGCGGTAGCAGCAGTGCTGTCTCCTCTGCCTCTGAGACCTCTCTCAACAGGACCAACTTCTTTGGGGGAGAATCCAGGAGTGACAGCTGTGTTTCCAAACCAGGTGGCTTGAGAGAAGAGAGGGATGTGAGCCAAAGAGTGCAGCCTGACGTCTCACCTGAGCTGCAGCCTGACGTCTCACCTGAGCTGCAGCCTGACGTCTCACCTGAGCTGCAGCCTGACGTCTCACCACCAGTCACAGGGAGAAGAGAAGGCCCTCAAGGAGGAGCCTCCGTCTCACCTGAGAAGACGGAGAAACTCAAAAGTAAACAGTCTTCGCGGATGTCTGAAATTTCCAACATCACCATCCGTTCCCTGAGCAGCCAGCCGGATGAAAGCAGTAACGCGCTCTGCAGGCAGCTCTGCTCGGAGCCAGAGAGGAGTCTGGACTCTGAGCCTGGAGCAGAGACCCAGAGAGGTGCCAGCCGTGGGCCCGTACCATCCTTACACAGTGAAGTCAACACACCTGACATTGTCACCAATACACCTAACGTTTTAACCACTGGATCTGCCAAAGGGAGGTTGAGCGTGACCAGAGGGCTACTGGACAGTGTGTTAGGGGTCGGGGTCGGGGCCCAGTTTTCAGCAGGGTTCAGTGTGGAGCGAGGCCATAGGGAGACAGACCTCTGGTCCTCAGGGAACCAGACAGGCATAGAACAAGACGTCTCGTTCCTGAGCCTCCTCCCCCAGCCCGTGTCCCAGTCCACCCCAGGTGTGTTCCTCCACGCTCCAGTCAGATCCAGCACTAAGCTGTCTGCCCTCACTTTTAACATGGAGGTCTCTCAGCGCTCTTCAGGCTCCAGAGTCTCCTCCCAGCCCCAGCCTGCTGTAGTCACCCTGGCTGATAGAGCCACCCCTGTCCCGGACCCCCCTCTGCCTGCCAGAGAGACAGTACAGGAGCCCTCAGGAAGAAGCCACCATTCTCTCCCCAGTCTCAACTACCTACAGAAGGTTGGTGCCTGGAAGGCCAACCAGAGTTCAAACAAGATGTCGTTCTATGACAACCTGTCTCTTCAGGGCTTCTCCGGGGTCTCTCCCAAGCAGAAGGCCTACGATGCAGTCTCTGACTCTCTGACCCGTATGCTGGGTCTTCCACAGCTGGGCAACCAGACCCTCAGCAGGTGTGAATATGGACCCTCCTCCCCTACCAGAGGGGAGGCAGCAGGTAGTGGTCTTCCCGAGAGAGAGGACACAGCAGGGCCTGTAGGAGGACCCTCCCCCCTGGGCAGGTCTCAGTCTCACTCCTCCCTCAACACCGTGGTCACGTCTCTCCAGAGAGCTCAGCATGCACAGACGCACACTGACCAGGACAGCAGCCAGACGCAGACAGAGGAGGAGAGCGCTCCGGGGCAGCCCAGGGAGTTGGAGAGGACCCAGGGAGGGTCAGACCGGGTTCAGTCAGGAGGTAGACCTGAACAGCCCAGTGGTGCTCCAACCGAGACCTCTCCTTTCATCAGCCTGGGACGCTTCAGTAACGTGTCATCAAACCGAGACGTCCTCTCCAGCTCCCAGGACAGTGGTCACAGTGGGCAGAACTTTGAGGTGTCCGTCAGGGCTGCTTCTTCTGTGGTCAGTCTGGAGGTGGATAACTATGCCCCGTACTGGTCCTCCAAACCCTCCTCACCACACAAGGAGAGGGAGCTCAACATTGAAGAAAGGATTCCGGTAAGACTAATTTGACAACTTATGTGAGGAGGGAAGGTGTCCAACATTCTGCTCTGTTGATCTGAAAATAACACCATATCTATACAATAACATATTCTTATGGAATCACTGTATATGACTGTTTTGATTCTGATCTGCAGATGTACCTTCACAACCTTGGGATCGACCAATCTCCTTCTACGATCCTCAATCCCTTTGGACCTCGAGGGCCAATCAGAGAGCCAGAGTTCTCTCCCACTGATCTGTGCACCATAAAGGGATCCACAGCCACTGGCACGCCAACCAAGAGCACACAGCCTTCTGAAGGTAGGTAACCATCCTAAAGGACAGCCTTCTGAAGGTAGGTAGCTAGGTAACCATCCTAAAGGACAGCCTTCTGAAGGTAGGTAGGTAGTTAGGTAACCATCCTATAGGACAGCCTTCTGAAGGTAGGTAGGTAGGTAACCATCCTAAAGGACAGCCTTCTGAAGGTAGGTAGGTAGGTAGATAACCATCCTATAGGACAGCCTTCTGAAGGTAGGTAGGTAGGTAACCATCCTAAAGGACAGCCTTCTGAAGGTAGGTAGGTAGGTAACCATCCTAAAGGACAGCCTTCTGAAGGTAGGTAGGTAGGTAGATACCCATCCTATAGGACAGCCTTCTGAAGGTAGGTAGGTAGGTAACCATCCTAAAGGACAGCCTTCTGAAGGTAGGTAGGTAGGTAACCCATCCTAAAGGACAGCCTTCTGAAGGTAGGTAGGTAGGTAGGTAACCATCCTAAAGGACAGCCTTCTGAAGGTAGGTAGATAGTTACCCATCCTATAGGACAGCCTTCTGTAGGTAGGTAGGTAACCATCCTATAGGACAGCCTTCTGTAGGTAGGTAGGTAACCATCCTAAAGGACAGCCTTCTGAAGGTAGGTAGGTAACCCATCCTAAAGGACAGCCTTCTGTAGGTAGGTAGGTAGGTAGATAGTTACCCATCCTATAGGACAGCCTTCTGAAGGTAGGTAGGTAACCATCCTATAGGACAGCCTTCTGTAGGTAGGTAGGTAACCATCCTAAAGGACAGCCTTCTGAAGGTAGGTAGGTAACCCATCCTAAAGGACAGCCTTCTGTAGGTAGGTAGGTAGGTAGGTAGGTAACCCATCCTATAGGACAGCCTTCTGAAGGTAGGTAGGTAACCATCCTATAGGACAGCCTTCTGTAGGTAGGTAGGTAACCATCCTATAGGACAGCCTTCTGTAGGTAGGTAGATAGGTAGGTAACCATCCTATAGGACAGCCTTCTGAAGGTAGGTAGGTAGGTAACCCATCCTATAGGACAGCCTTCTGTAGGTAGGTAGGTAGGTAGGTAACCATCCTATAGGACAGCCTTCTGAAGGTAGGTAGGTAGGTAACCCATCCTATAGGACAGCCTTCTGTAGGTAGGTAGGTAGGTAACCATCCTATAGGACAGTCTTCTGAAGGTAGGTAGGTAGGTAGATACCCATCCTATAGGACAGCCTTCTGAAGGTAGGTAGGTAGGTAACCCATCCTAAAGGACAGCCTTCTGAAGGTAGGTAGGTAGGTAGATACCCATCCTATAGGACAGCCTTCTGAAGGTAGGTAGGTAGGTAGATACCCATCCTAAAGGACAGCCTTATGTAGGTAGGTAGGTAACCATCCTATAGGACAGCCTTCTGTAGGTAGGTAGGTAACCATCCTATAGGACAGCCTTCTGTAGGTAGGTAGGTAGGTAGGTAGGTAGGTAGGTAGGTAGGTAGGTAGGTAGGTAGGTAGGTAGGTACCCATCCTATAGGACAGCCTTCTATAGGTAGGTAGGTAGGTAGGTAGGTAGGTAGGTAGGTAGATACCCATCCTAAAGGACAGCCTTCTGAAGGTAGGTAGGTAGGTAGGTAGATACCCATCCTAAAGGACAGCCTTCTGTAGGTAGGTAGATAGATACCCATCCTAAAGGACAGCCTTCTGTAGGTAGGTAGGTAGGTAGGTAGGTAGGTAGGTAGGTAGGTAGGTAGGTAGGTAGGTAGGTACCCATCCTATAGGACAGCCTTCTGTAGGTAGGTAGGTAGGTAGGTAGGTAGGTAGGTAGGTAGGTAGGTAGGTAGGTAACCCATCCTATAGGACAGCCTTCTGTAGGTAGGTAGGTAGGTAGGTACCCATCCTATAGGACAGCCTTCTGAAGGTAGGTAGGTAGGTACCCATCCTATAGGACAGCCTTCTGATGGTAGGTAGGTAACCATCCCAAAGGACAGCCTTCTGAAGGTAGGTAGGTAACCATCCTATAGGACAGCCTTCTGAAGGTAGGTAGGTAACCATCCTATAGGACAGCCTTCTGTAGGTAGGTAGGTAACCATCCTATAGGACAGCCTTCTGTAGGTAGGTAGGTAACCATCCTATAGGACAGCCTTCTGTAGGTAGGTAGGTAGGTAGGTAACCCATCCTATAGGACAGCCTTCTGTAGGTAGGTAGGTAGGTAGGTAGGTAGGTAGGTAGGTAGATACCCATCCTATAGGACAGCCTTCTGAAGGTAGGTAGGTAGGTAGGTAACCATCCTAAAGGACAGCCTTCTGAAGGTAGGTAGGTAGGTAGGTAACCATCCTAAAGGACAGCCTTCTGAAGGTAGGTAGATAGGTACCCATCCTATAGGACAGCCTTCTGAAGGTAGGTAGGTAGGTAGGTAACCATCCTAAAGGACAGCCTTCTGAAGGTAGGTAGATAGGTACCCATCCTATAGGACAGCCTTCTGAAGGTAGGTAGGTAGGTAGATACCCATCCTAAAGGACATCCTTCTGTAGGTAGGTAGGTAACCATCCTATAGGACAGCCTTCTGTAGGTAGGTATATAGATACCCATCCTAAAGGACAGCCTTCTGTAGGTAGGTAGGTAGGTAGGTAGGTAGGTACCCATCCTATAGGACAGCCTTCTGTAGGTAGGTAGGTAGGTAGGTAGGTAGGTAGGTAGGTAGGTAGGTAGGTAACCCATCCTATAGGACAGCCTTCTGTAGGTAGGTAGGTAGGTAGGTAGATACCCATCCTATAGGACAGCCTTCTGAAGGTAGGTAGGTAGGTAGGTAACCATCCTAAAGGACAGCCTTCTGAAGGTAGGTAGATTTTTTTATTTTTTTATTTCACCTTTATTTAACCAGGTAGGCTAGTTGAGAACAAGTTCTCATTTGCAACTGCGACCTGGCCAAGATAAAGCAAAGCAGTGTGAACAGACAACACAGAGTTACACATGGAGTAAACAATAAACAAGTCAATAACATGGTAGAAAAAAAAAGAGAATCTATATACAATGTGTGCAAAAGGCATGAGGTAGGCAATAAATCGAATAATTACAATTTAGCAGATTAACACTGGAGTGATAAATCATCAGATGATCATGTGCAAGAAGAGATACTGGTGTGCAAAAGAGCAGAAAAGTAAATAAATAAAAGCAGTATGGGGGGTGAGGTAGGTAAATTGGGTGGGTAGTTTACAGATGGACTATGTACAGCTGCAGCGATCGGTTAGCTGCTCGGATAGCAGATTTTTAAAGTTGTTGAGGGAGATAAAAGTCTCCAACTTCAGAGATTTTTGCAATTCGTTCCAGTCGCAGGCAGCAGAGAACTGGAAGGAAAGGCGTCCAAATGAGGTTTTGGCTTTAGGGATGATCAGTGAGATACACCTGCTGGAGCGCGTGTTGCAGGTGGGTGTAGCCATCGTGACCAGTGAACTGAGATAAGGCGGCACTTTACCTAGCATAGCCTTGTAGATGACCTGGAGCCAGTGGGTCTGACGACGAACATGTAGCGAGGGCCAGCCGACTAGGGCATACAGGTCGCAGTGGTGGGTCGTATAAGGTGCTTTAGTAACAAAACGAATGGCACTGTGATAAACTGCATCCAGTTTGCTGAGTAGAGTATTGGAAGCTATTTTGTAGATGACATCGCCGAAGTCGAGGATCGGTAGGATAGTCAGTTTTACTAGGGTAAGTTTGGCGGCGTGAGTGAAGGAGGCTTTGTTGCGGAATAGAAAGCCGATTCTTGCTTTGATTTTGGATTGGAGATGTTTGATATGAGTCTGGAAGGAGAGTTTGCAGTCTAGCCAGACACCTAGGTACTTATAGATGTCCACATATTCTAGGTCGGAACCGTCCAGGGTGGTGATGCTAGTCGGGCGTGCGGGTGCAGGCAGCGAGCGGTTGAAAAGCATGCATTTGGTTTTACTAGCGTTTAAGAGCAGTTGGAGGCCACGGAAGGAGTGTTGTATGGCATTGAAGCTCGTTTGGAGGTTAGATAGTACAGTGTCCAAGGAAGGGCCGGAAGTATATAGAATGGTGTCGTCTGCGTAGAGGTGGATCAGGGAATCGCCCGCAGCAAGAGCAACATCATTGATGTATACAGAGAAAAGAGTCGGCCCGAGAATTGAACCCTGTGGTACCCCCATAGAGACTGCCAGAGGACCGGACAACATGCCCTCCGATTTGACACACTGAACTCTGTCTGCAAAGTAGTTGGTGAACCAGGCAAGGCAGTCATTAGAAAAACCGAGGCTACTGAGTCTGCCGATAAGAATATGGTGATTGACAGAGTCGAAAGCCTTGGCCAGGTCGATGAAGACGGCTGCACAGTAATGTCTTTTATCGATGGCGGTTATGATATCGTTTAGTACCTTGAGCGTGGCTGAGGTGCACCCATGACCGGCTCGGAAACCGGATTGCACAGCGGAGAAGGTACGGTGGGATTCGAGATGGTCAGTGATCTGTTTGTTGACTTGGCTTTCGAAGACCTTAGATAGGCAGGGCAGGATGGATATAGGTCTGTAACAGTTTGGGTCCAGGGTGTCTCCCCCTTTGAAGAGGGGGATGACCGCGGCAGCTTTCCAATCCTTGGGGATCTCAGATGATACGAAGGAGAGGTTGAACAGGCTGGTGATAGGGGGTGCGACAATGGCGGCGGACAGTTTCAGAAATAGGGGGTCCAGATTGTCAAGCCCAGCTGATTTGTATGGGTCCAGGTTTTCCAGCTCTTTCAGAACATCTGCTATCTGGATTTGGGTAAAGGAGAAGCTGGGGAGGCTTGGGCGAGTAGCAGCGGAGGGGACGGGGCTGTTGGCCAAGGTTGGAGTCGCCAGGAGGAAGGCATGGCCAGCCATTGAGAAATGCTTGTTGAAGTCTTCGATTATCACGGATTTATCGGTGGTGACCGTGTTACCTAGCCTCAGTGCAGTGGGCAGCTGGGAGGAGGTGCTCTTGTTCTCCATGGACTTTACAGTATCCCAGAACTTTTTGGAGTTAGAGCTACAGGATGCAAATTTCTGCTTGAAAAAGCTGGCCTTTGCTTTCCTGACTGACTGCGTGTATTGGTTCCTGACTTCCCTGAACAGTTGCATATCGCGGGGGCTCTTCGATGCTATTGCAGTTCGCCACAGGATGTTTTTGTGCTGGTCGAGGGCAGTCAGGTCTGGAGTGAACCAGGGGCTATATCTGTTCTTGGTTCTGCATTTTTTGAACGGAGCATGCTTGTCTAATATGGTGAGGAAGTAACATTTAAAGAATGACCAGGCATCCTCAACTGACGGGATGAGGTCAATATCCTTCCAGGGAACCCGGGCCAGGTCGATTAGAAAGGCCTGCTCGCAGAAGTGTTTTAGGGAGCGTTTGACAGTGATGAGGGGTGGTCGTTTGACCGCGGACCCGTGGCGGATACAGGCAATGAGGCAGTGATCACTGAGATCTTGATTGAAGACAGCAGAGGTATATTTGGAGGGCAGGTTGGTCAGGATAATGTCTATTAGGGTGCCCATGTTTACGGATTTAGGGTTGTACCTGGTGGGTTCCTTGATGATTTGTGTGAGATTGAGGGCATCAAGCTTGGATTGTAGGACTGCCGGGGTGTTAAGCATATCCCAGTTTAGGTCACCTAACAGAACAAACTCTGAAGCTAGATGGGGAGCGATCAATTCACAGATGGTGTCCAGGGCACAGCTGGGAGCTGAGGGGGGTCGGTAGCAGGCGGCAACAGTGAGAGACTTATTTCTGGAGAGATTAATTTTTAAAATTAGAAGTTCGAACTGTTTGGGCATAGACCTGGAAAGTATGACAGAACTTTGCAGGCTATCTCTGCAGTAGATTGCAACTCCTCCCCCTTTGGCAGTTCTATCTTGACGGAAAGTGTTATAGTTGGGTATGGAAATCTCAGAATTTTTGGTGGCCTTCCTAAGCCAGGATTCGGACACGGCAAGGACATCAGGGTTGGCAGAGTGTGCTAAAGCGGTGAGTAAGGCAAACTTAGGGAGGAGGCTTCTGATGTTGACATGCATGAGGCCAAGGCTTTTTCGATCACAGAAGTCAACAAATGAGGGTGACTGGGGACATGCAGGGCCTGGGTTTACCTCCACATCACCCGAGGAACAGAGGAGTAGTAGGATGAGGGTGCGGCTAAAGGCTATCAAAACTGGTCGCCTAGAGCGTTGGGGACAAAGAATAAAAGGAGCAGATTTATGGGCGTGGTAGAATAGATTCTGGGCATAATGTGCAGACAGGGGTATGGTGGGGCGTGGGTACAGCGGAGGCAAGCCCAGGCACTGGGTGATGATAAGAGAGGTTGTATCTCTGGACATGCTGGTCTCAATGGGTGAGGTCACCGCATGTGTGGGGGGTGGGACGAAGGGGGTATCAGAGGTACGGAGAGTGGAACTACGGGGTCCATTGCAAACCAAAACAATGATAGCTAGCCTGAACAACAGTATGCAAGGCATATTGATATTTGAGGGAGACATACAATAAGGCATAAAGTGATTGCAGGTCTTGATTGGGAGAGCTAGCTAAAACAACAGGTGAGATAACAGCAGCTAGTCAGTTAACACAGCAGCAGCAGGTAAAAATGGCGACGGCTAGGCAGAGAGGGTCGGATTAACTACACACAGATCCTGAGTTAAAGCACAGAGCCGACAGATAAAACACAAATAAACGGAATGGAGTACCGTGAATTAATGGACAGTCAAGCAAGCATCAGCTATGTAGCCAAGTGATCATAGTGTCCAGGGGGCAGCCGTAGATGGAGTAGTGAGGCCTCCACTAAGCTAGCCCGCGGCGTAAGATTGTTCGATAGACCTGTTCAGATAGCAGCCGATATGCTCAAGACAGCTAACGATTAGCGGGCCGCAGTTAGCATATGGGCGTTCAGGTTACGTCGCGATGGAGGGGCCAGTTGAATAACTCCCTCGGGCAGATAACGTCGGTATCCCAGTCGTGAAGGCCCGGTGGGGCTCCGCATCGGCAGTAAAACGGGTCCGGATAGGTAATTGTAGCCCAGGAGTGGCTGATGGAACTCGTCAGCTGGCTAGCTCCGGGATAATTGGTGTTTGCTCCGGAATTGATGTTAGCCAATAGTCACTCGGATAGCAGCTAGTTAGCTGCAAGATCCAGGTGTAAATGTCCAGAGATTGCGGTAAAAATCCGGGGATATGGAGAGAAAATAGGTCTGGTATGCTCTGGTCTGAGTCGCGTTGTACAAAACTGGCAATAGTTTTCAGAGCTAAAGGATAGCTGATAAGCGCTAGCTGTGGTTAGCTGAACTACTCACGTTAGCTTGTGAGCTGGCTAACTTCTGGCTAGATGAATAACTCCCTCGGGCAGATAACGTCGGTATCCCAGTCGTGAAGGCCCGGCGGGGCTCCGCATCGGCAGTAAAACGGGTCCGGATAGGTGATAGTAGCCCAGGAGTGGCTGATGGAACTCTTCAGCTGGCTAGCTCCGGGATAATTGGTGTTTGCTCCGGAATTGATGTTAGCCAATAGTCACTCGGATAGCAGCTAGTTAGCTGCAAGATCCAGGTGTAAATGTCCAGAGCTTGCGGTAAAAATCCGGGGATATGGAGAGAAAATAGGTCTGGTATGCTCTGGTCTGAGTCGCGTTGTACAAAACTGGCAATAGTTTTCAGAGCTAAAGGATAGCTGATAAGCGCTAGCTGTGGTTAGCTGAACTACTCACGTTAGCTTGTGAGCTGGCTAACTACTGGCTAGCTTCTGTTGTAGATTTCGGATACGAGGTGAATAATACCTTTGAGGAGAAAAAAAGCAGATCCGCACCACATTTGGTGAGGTAGGTTGCAGGAGAGTGTTTTGAAGTTGAGTTTTTAAGAAGAAAAAATATATATATAAAAAGAAATGCGAAGAAAAATATATAAAAAATATATACACGGGACAGGACGAGGACAAAGGACATCTGACTGCTACGCCATCTTGGATTCATGAAGATAGGTACCCATCCTATAGGACAGCCTTCTGAAGGTAGGTAGGTAGGTAGATACCCATCCTAAAGGACATCCTTCTGTAGGTAGGTAGGTAGGTAGATACCCATCCTAAAGGACAGCCTTCTGTAGGTAGGTAGGTAGGTAGGTACCCATCCTATAGGACAGCCTTCTGTAGGTAGGTAGGTAGGTAGGTAGGTAGGTAGGTAGGTAGGTAGGTAGGTAGGTAGGTAGGTAGGTAACCCATCCTATAGGACAGCATTGTGAATTTATTGATACCATTTCATCCGTCCACAAGATATACTTCTGAAACAAATCTAGGGTTGCTACCCAAGCTGGCTGGTCGTTTGTTCTATCGGTTCAGTTGCCAGAGACATTCGGTCTTTTTGTTCTGTATCTATGGACGCGACCCAGTCGTTCTGTATCTATGGATATCTGGTATCTTCTGTACCCAGTCATTCGTTCTAAATGTGCCAGACTGGCTGACAACGTTCTTATTCCCTTGCTTGCTAGCTTAGCCAACTACGTCTAATTTACAGTCACGTCAAACAGAATAACAACAGTAGCTGCATTTGCATTTTGTTTAAGCTGTTTTCTAGTGACATTTATTTCGATACATCCATAACAATGAGCTAATGAGATGCAATTTCACCTGGCATAGAAAATGTGTTCTCTCGTCACGACACTGTTGTTCAGAGGAGCTAGCCAACAACACAGCTAACACAATCACTTCAAACTAGCTGACCTTCGTCTCCATATAGTGGAGATCCAGTTTATAAATTGCCTGGCTGGGCTGATGAGACAGTGGATTGCACGGGTCAGATGGAGCAGAGTAAATAGGCATTTTAACATCGTAGATTTAGCCGGTGGCAACTTGTGGAATAGACACCGTCTGGAATGCGGTTTTAACCAATCAGCATTCAGGATTAGACCCACCTGGTTGTATAATAAAGTAACTTCCTCTCTTCTCCCGTGGTGTTCCCAGGCGACAGCCCTCATAAAGGAGAGTTCTCGAGGTCCAGCCTGCTGTCTGTGGCCTCAAGCATGTCTCTACCTCTCAGTGTGGACAGCCTCCATCTCCATCCCATAAGGAGCCAGGCAGAGAACACCAGGGACTGCCTGTCCCCGTCTCCGGGACCAGACAGAGACAGGTCTCCCAGCCAGAGCAGTCTGAGGATGGCCCTCTGCCCCCTTGATATCTCAGTGGAGAACATATTGCTCCAGGACTCCCAGCAGGATCCTCATTGTCTCCAGCCATCCTCCCCTGCACCACAGTCCACCCAGCCTCAAGACCTCCACCTCTACCAGCTCCCTGCACCACAGTCCACCCAGCTCCAAGACCTCCACCTCTACCAGATCCCTGCACCACAGTCCAATAATCAAAAGTACCCTGGCATGCTTCCGGACCTACAGTCCTCTGCGCCACATCAGAGAGACAGCAGAGTTAATGTCTCTACCCAGGCTACTATAGAGCTGGCAGGGAGGCTTGAGTCCAGTTCTGACAGCTTATCTCAGTACAGAGACAGGGTCAAAAACAGCTTATCTCAAAACAAAGATGGAGACCGAGACAGTTTATACAGGGACAGAGACGTCTTGTCTCAATACAGAGACATGGACAGAGACGTCTTGTCTCAGTACAGCGACAGGGACAGAGACGTCTTGTCTCAGTACAGCGACAGAGCAGTAGCACCCTGTCCCCAGGTTAACACCACCATGGATCGTAGTAATCCTGACGATTCCTTCGTAGGCTCCCAGACTCTGCAGGACATTAGGCTTTTGCTAGGCCGGGCTGAAAACATTGTGTCGGGTGGCTCCTCCTCCTCTGGCGCCTCCTCCCACCTCCTCCACTCTGACGACGACATCCTGCTCCTCTCTCTCAGGAGGAAGACGGAAGGATTCCAGGACTCCTCCTTCACCTCCTCCTCTGGTGGGGCCGAAGTGGGGGACCTAAGGAGTCACTCCTCATTGCTTTGGGCCCGCTCCTCCTCTGACTCCATGCTGCCGGGGGTTAGGAAGAGAGCTGAGAGCTCTGCCTACAGCGGGGAAGGTCATGTCAGGCTAACCAGAGAAGCAGAGCACCAGTCCACACCCGCCAGAGAGGAGTCTGGGAGACTACTACAGGACAGAGAGCATTATGGGAGACCACAGGACAGTTCTGAAGATAGAGAGCATTATGGGAGACCACAGGACAGTTCTGAAGACAGAGAGCATTATGGGAGACCACAGGACAGTTCTGAAGACAGAGAGCATTATGGGAGACCACAGGACAGTTCTGAAGACAGAGAGCATTATGGGAGACCACAGGACAGTTCTGAAGACAGAGAGCATTATGGGAGACCACAGGACAGTTCTGAAGACAGAGAGCATTATGGGAGACCACAGGACAGTTCTGAAGACAGAGAGCATTATGGGAGACCACAGGACAGTTCTGACGACAGAGAGCATTATGGGAGACCACCACAGGACATCTCCGGCGGTAGCTCCACCTTCCTCCTGACCGAATCCGTGCGGAGGGCGGAGCCTGAGGGCTGCAGTGCCGGCCTCTCGGACACGAGGATTGGCCCTGTGCTGTTGTCAGTTATGCCGGTCAGCCAACCTGGTCCCTCATTGGGTGGTGCTGGCAGTGGCAAGCTGCAGCAGGCTTCAACAACAACAGTGGGAGGAGGGAACACAGTGCAGGTGGCTCCAGCAGAGGTAAACTCTTCCTCCTCTTCGTCCTCCTGTCCCGTGGGCTCTGAGCCGGGGTGCGGAGGTCTGTCTGAGCCGGGGTGCGGAGGTCTGTCTGAGCCGGGGTGCGGAGGTCTGTCTGAGCCGGGGTGCGGAGGTCTGTCTGAGCCGGGGTGCGGAGGTCTGTCTGAGCCGGGGTGCGGAGGTCTGTCTGAGCAGGGGTGCGGAGGTCTGTCTGAGCCGTCCCACGGTGTGGATCAGGGTGGAGATGCTCTGAGTGATGGTGGCAGCAGCAGTGGTAGTTCTCTAGCAGCCAGGGTAGCCAGGCTGCTCCAGAGTGAGTCTCCGGCCACGGTGGTGTCCCTGTCCAGCCGAGCTAGTACCGCCACCGCAGACCTGGAGGAAAGCAGAGCCAGAGGTCAGTAACTAACCACTACCGAGGCTTCGACCCTAAATGGAGCCCTAATTCTGTAGTGCACTACTTTTGACCAGGGCCTATTGGGCTCTGAGCAAACGTAGTGCACTAAGTAGGGAATAGGGGTCCGTTTGGGAGTGTGATGCACTAACAGTACCCTACCTAGGGTCTGCTTACCACAAGTATTGGGTAGGGATTAACACCGGTAACTGTCCCGGGAACACTTTACATTCCCCCCCCCCCCCCCCCCCCCCCAGAAGACATGGAAATGACAACATTTTCCCCAATGTGGCACTAATGCAATTCCTCAATATACACATGAGCAGCAGCAGATTGGCACGTTACCCAACCAGCTAGAAGCCTTTAGCCTAGCGTATTTACTTGACACAAAGTCGACATAAGTTGGAAGCACACACATGATTGAAACTGCCGGACTGCACACGAGACCCGAATGCAGTTTAAGGGTTCTCATCAGAACTGAACATTCGATCTTGCTTTGACCAAAGCCCGGTCAGCTGAAGCCTGGTCTGACCCAAGCCCGGTCAGCTGAAGCCTGGTCTGACCCAAGCCCGGTCAGCTGAAGCCTGAGGCCTGGTCTGACCCAAGCCCGTTAGGTTAGAGTGTAGGGGTGGCAGGTAGCCTAGTGGTTAGAGTGTAGGGGCGGCAGGGTAGTCTAGTGGTTAGAGTGTAGGGACGGCAGGGTAGTCTAGTGGTTAGAGTGTAGGGGCGACAGGTAGCCTAGTGGTTAGAGTGTAGGGGCGGCAGGTAGCCTAGTGGTTAGAGTGTAGGGGAGGCAGGGTAACCTAGTGGTTAGAGTGTAGGGGCGGCAGGGTAGCCTAGTGGTTAGAGTGTAGGGGCGGCAGGGTAACCTAGTGGTTAGAGTGTAGGGGTGGCAGGTAGCCTAGTGGTTAGAGTGTAGGGGAGGCAGGGTAACCTAGTGGTTAGAGTGTAGGGGCGGCAGGGTAGCCTAGTGGTTAGAGTGTAGGGGCGGCAGGGTAACCTAGTGGTTAGAGTGTAGGGGCGGCAGGGTAACCTAGTGGTTAGAGTGTAGGGGTGGCAAGGTAGCCTAGTGGTTAGAGTGTAGGGGCGGCAGGGTAGCTAGATAAATCAATCACTGTCAGATTTTTGTTTTCACTGGTTCTGCGTTTGGATATTTGGTAACAATTAGGCTGGGAAAATGTTAGCTAGTTGACCGGAGCAGCTCTAGCAGGACAGACATTTGACAAACTGACTTGTTGGAAAGGTGGCATCCTATGACGGTGCCACATTGAAAGTCAATGAGTTCTTCAGTAAGGCCATTCTACTGCCACTGTTTGTCTATGGAGATTCCATGGCTGTGTGCTTGATTTTATACACCTGTCAGCAACGTGTGTGGTTGAAATAGACAAATGTTAGTTTGGTCCTCCTTTTCCTGTAGTCCACGATCATCTCCTTTGTCTTGCTCAAATTGAGAGAGAGAGAGAGGTTGTTGTCCTGGCACCACACTGCCAGGTCTCTGATCTCCTCCCTATAGCCTGTCTCATCATTGTCGGTAATCAGGCCTACTATTGTTGTGTTGTCAGCAAACTTTATTATGGTGTTGGAGTCGTGCCTGGCTGTGCAGTTATGAGTGAACAGGGAGTACGGAGGGGACTAAGCACTCTCCCCTCTGGGGCGTGTCAGATGTGTTGTTACCTTCCCTTACCACCTGGGGGCGGCCCGTCAGGAAGTCCAGGATCCAGTTGCAGAGGGAGGTGTTTAGTCCCAGGGTCCTTAGCTTAGTGATGAGCTTTGAGGGTGCTATGGTGTTGAACGCTGAGCTGTAGTCAATGAACAGCATTCTCACATAGGTGTTCCTTTTGTCCAGGTGGGAAAGGTGTTCCTTTTGTCCAGGTGGGAAAGGTGTTTGTTTTGTCCAGGTGGGAAAGGTGTTTGTTTTGTCCAGGTGGGAAAGGTGTTTGTTTTGTCCAGGTGGGAAAGGGAAGTCTTTACATAGTGGTGCAGCCAAGCCAGCAATGTGGCGTAGCGCCCTCTTTTTTGGGGAGAACCCTGGCTTAGTGACCATGTTGGGGGTTTTAAACACTTTAAACGGGCAATTACGATTTTTGCCTTTATTTCCCAGGCAGTGGTGTAAAGTACTTCAGTAAAAATACTTGAAAGTACTACTTAAGTAGTTTTTATGGGTATCTGTACTTTACTATTTATTTTTGTTGACAATTTTTACTTCACTACATTCCTAAAGAAAATGAAGTACTTTTCACTCCATACATTTTCCCTGAAACCCAAAAGTACATGTTGAATGCTTTATCAGGACAGGAAAATGGTCTAATTCACACACTCAAAATAACATCCCAGTCATCCCTATTGCCTCTGATCTGGTGGACTCTCTAAACACAGTGTTGGAGAGTGCCCCTAGTTATCTGTAAATGGAGTGTTGGAGAGTGCCCCTGGTTATCTGTAAATGGAGTGTTGGAGAGTGCCCCTGTCTATCTGTAAATGGAGTGTTGGAGAGTGCCCCTGTCTATCTGTAAATGGAGTGTTGGAGAGTGCCCCTGGTTATCTGTAAATGGAGTGCTGGAGAGTGCCCCTGTCTATCTGTAAATGGGGTGTTGGAGAGTGCCCCTGTCTATCTGTAAATGGAGTGTTGGAGAGTGCCCCTGTCTATCTGTAAATGGAGTGTTGGAGAGTGCCCCTGGCTATCTGTAAATGGAGTGTTGGAGAGTGCCCCTGTCTATCTGTAAATGGAGTGTTGGAGAGTGCCCCTGTCTATCTGTAAATGGAGTGTTGGAGAGTGCCCCTGTCTATCTGTAAATGGGGTGTTGGAGAGTGCCCCTGTCTATCTGTAAATGGGGTGTCGGAGAGTGCCCCTGGCTATCTGTAAATGGAGTGTCGGAGAGTGCCCCTGTCTATCTGTAAATGGAGTGTTGGAGAGTGCCCCTGGTTATCTGTAAATGGAGTGCTGGAGAGTGCCCCTGTCTATCTGTAAATGGAGTGTTGGAGAGTGCCCCTGTCTATCTGTAAATGGAGTGTTGGAGAGTGCCCCTGGTTATCTGTAAATGGAGTGCTGGAGAGTGCCCCTGTCTATCTGTAAATGGAGTGTTGGAGAGTGCCCCTGTCTATCTGTAAATGGGGTGTTGGAGAGTGCCCCTGTCTATCTGTAAATGGAGTGTTGGAGAGTGCCCCTGGCTATCTGTAAATGGAGTGTTGGAGAGTGCCCCTGTCTATCTGTAAATGGAGTGTTGGAGAGTGCCCCTGGTTATCTGTAAATGGGGTGTTGGAGAGTGCCCCTGTCTATCTGTAAATGGAGTGTTGGAGAGTGCCCCTGTCTATCTGTAAATGGAGTGTTGGAGAGTGTCCCTGTCTATCTGTAAATGGAGTGTTGGAGAGTGCCCCTGGCTATCTGTAAATGGAGTGTTGGAGAGTGCCCCTGTCTATCTGTAAATGGGGTGTTGGAGAGTGCCCCTGTCTATCTGTAAATGGAGTGTTGGAGAGTGCCCCTGTCTATCTGTAAATGGAGTGTTGGAGAGTGCCCCTGGTTATCTGTAAATTGAGTGTTGGAGAGTGCCCCTGGCTATCTGTAAATGGGGTGTTGGAGAGTGCCCCTGTCTATCTGTAAATGGAGTGTTGGAGAGTGCCCCTGGCTATCTGTAAATGGAGTGTTGGAGTTTGCCCCTGTCTATCTGTAAATGGAGTGTTGGAGAGTGCCCCTGTCTATCTGTAAATGGAGTGTTGGAGAGTGCCCCTGTCTATCTGTAAATGGGGTGTTGGAGAGTGCCCCTGTCTATCTGTAAATGGAGTGTTGGAGAGTGCCCCTGGTTATCTGTAAATGGAGTGTTGGAGAGTGCCCCTGTCTATCTGTAAATGGGGTGTTGGAGAGTGCCCCTGTCTATCTGTAAATGGAGTGTTGGAGAGTGCCCCTGGCTATCTGTAAATGGAGTGTTGGAGAGTACCCCTGTCTATCTGTAAATGGAGTGTTGGAGAGTGCCCCTGTCTATCTGTAAATGGGGTGTTGGAGAGTGCCCCTGGCTATCTGTAAATGGAGTGTTGGAGAGTGCCCCTGTCTATCTGTAAATGGAGTGTTGGAGAGTGCCCCTGGTTATCTGTAAATGGAGTGCTGGAGAGTGCCCCTGTCTATCTGTAAATGGAGTGTTGGAGAGTGCCCCTGTCTATCTGTAAATGGGGTGTTGGAGAGTGCCCCTGTCTATCTGTAAATGGAGTGTTGGAGAGTGCCCCTGTCTATCTGTAAATGGAGTGTTGGAGAGTGCCCCTGTCTATCTGTAAATGGGGTGTTGGAGAGTGCCCCTGTCTATCTGTAAATGGAGTGTTGGAGAGTGCCCCTGTCTATCTGTAAATGGAGTGTTGGAGAGTGCCCCTGTCTATCTGTAAATGGGGTGTTGGAGAGTGCCCCTAGTTTTCTGTAAATGGGGTGTTGGAGAGTGCCCCTGGTTATCTGTAAATGGGGTGTTGGAGAGTGCCCCTGTCTATCTGTAAATGGGGTGTTGGAGAGTGCCCCTAGTTATCTGTAAATGGGGTGTTGGAGAGTGCCCCTGTCTATCTGTAAATGGGGTGTTGGAGAGTGCCCCTAGTTATCTGTAAATGGGGTGTTGGAGAGTGCCCCTGGTTATCTGTAAATTAAACAAAACAAGACAATGGTGCCGTCTGGTTTGCTTAATATAAGAAATTTGAAAAGATTTTTAGCCTACTTTTACTTTTGATACTTAGGTAAATTTTAGCAATTACATTTACTTTTAAATACTTAAGTATATTTAAAACCAAATACGTTTTTTACTTTTCTTTCAAGTAGGATTTTATTGGGTGACTTTCACTTTTACTTGAGTCATTTTCTATTAAGGTATCTTTACGTTTACTCAAGTATGATAATTGGGTACTTTTTCCCACCACTGTCCCACCCGGGACACTCTGGATAAATATGAATTATTCCCGGTATTGAAACTTGGTAGATTTAATGTTTGAAAGCTAATTAAAGATCATCCCCAGGTTATAACATACATGTTGATGTTTGTTCCCAACGTGCCCTGATTGTGTCAAACCCCCAGAGTGGCTGAGGATGAAGGTGTTGGGGCAGCAGTGTGAAACTCTGGAGCTCAACACGGAGGATAGACAACGCATAGAAGAGATCAAGAGAGAGATACTCTTTAAACACCCACTAAAGGTACTGTCATAGTCACTCAATACCAAACACCCACTAAAGGTACTGTCATAGTCACTCACTACCAAACACCCACTAAAGGTACTGTCATAGTCACTCACTACCAAACACCCACTAAAGGTACTGTCATAGTCACTCAATACCAAACACCCACTAAAGATACTATCATCGTCACTCAATACCAAACACACACTAAAGGTACTATCAGGAATCACTCCTCAACACCAAATGTATAGGCTCAACTTCCTCACTCTCTGTTTTAAACCATGTGAATGTTGTCTCATTTTGATGCTAGCCTCCTCTCTTTGGACTGGCCAGGTGTGGTGGGTAAAGGTAACTGTGAGGTGTGTCAGTCTCAGGCATGGCATGGTGTGATGTTCCAAGAAATCTGTTTACCAACCTGTTACACCGACTAGCCTATCCTAGCATCTAAGCAGGTTTTAGACATTTCTCGATTTTGTTGTAGTCCTGAACTAGCTCACCTTATCCACCTTGTCAAGGGCTTGATAATGAGTTGTAGTCCTGAACTAGCTCACCTTATTCACCTTGTCAAGGGCTTGATAATGAGCAGTAGTCCTGAACTAGCTCACCTTATTCACCTTGTCAAGAGCTTGATAATGAGCAGTAGTCCTGAACTAGCTCACCTTATTCACCTTGTCAAGGGCTTGATAATGAGCAGTAGTCCTGAACTAGCTCATCTTATTCACCTTGTCAAGGGCTTGATAATGAGATGTAGTCCTGAACTAGCTCACCTTATCCACCTTGTCAAGGGCTTGATAATGAGCAGTAGTCCTGAACTAGCTCACCTTATTCACCTTGTCAAGGGCTTGATAATGAGCTGTAGTCCTGAACTAGCTCACCTTATCCACCTTGTCAAGGGCTTGATAATGAGCTGTAGTCCTGAACTAGCTCACCTTATTCACCTTGTCAAGGGCTTGATAATGAGCAGTAGTCCTGAACTAGCTCACCTTATTCACCTTGTCAAGAGCTTGATAATGAGCAGTAGTCCTGAACTAGCTCACCTTATTCACCTTGTCAAGGGCTTGATAATGAGCAGTAGTCCTGAACTAGCTCATCTTATTCACCTTGTCAAGGGCTTGATAATGAGATGTAGTCCTGAACTAGCTCACCTTATCCACCTTGTCAAGGGCTTGATAATGAGCAGTAGTCCTGAACTAGCTCACCTTATTCACCTTGTCAAGGGCTTGATAATGAGCTGTAGTCCTGAACTAGCTCACCTTATCCACCTTGTCAAGGGCTTGATAATGAGTTGATTATGTGCGCTATCTCCGGGAATAGATCAAACACATGGAATGGCTGGGTGTGGCGGTTCTAAAAGAATGTTGTTTACAAACCTGTTAACTATCCTTTCTAAGGTTGAACATTTTTGGTAACTGAAATAAAAATCCCAGGTTTTCCACCAATCCTAGTTGTACGATTCCTGGATTTCCTGTTTATTCACTACCTAATTCCAGGAATATTCAAACCAGGATTTCTAGAAAACCAGTGAGTTTTGGTAAAGATACAGGAATGTTGCAATCCTAATCTAAGCAGTTTGCTACTTGCTTTTCTCCATTATGAGAAGGAAGATGGTGCCGTACTGTATGGCTGCCATCTTGCTAGCTCCAACCCACTTTGCTATTTTGGGATTCTTTTGACATTTATCTTGACTTTGTTTTTTGCACGAAATGTATCGGCTATCATTTCTTATGTTCGACAATGACTTTTTGATCAGATCGGCAGTTATTGACCTCAATTTCTGCTTCGACTCATCTGCCCTGGGCTCTTTGTGTAATTCGCGACGCAATTTTCGGGCTACCCAAGAGGAAATGCCTGCTAAAAAGAAGCAGCAGAGGGGAATCCTGGCGAGATTAAAGCGACGGGAAAAGCGGCCATATTTTATCTCTCATTCTTATCACCTGATAATAAATAAAATGGATGACCTCTGACCGTGGATTTGCTACCAACGGGACTCTCGTAATTGCAATATTCTCTGCTTTTCTGAAACTTGGTTTTCGGACAAGATACTCCTCGTGGCTATCCAACTCGATGGATTCTCCATTCACCGAGCGGACAGGCCATTTAGATTCACGGAAATCAAGAGGGGGAGGGGTATGTCTCTTCATCAACAGCAAACGGTGTGTTGACTCTAGTGTAAGTCTCTACCCATTGTTCACCCGTCTTGGAATACCTGATTGTTAAATGCAGACCCATCTACCTCCAGAGAGAGTTTATTTGTTATCAAGACTGCTGTAGATATTCCACCTCAGGACAACCACAACAAGCTGGAACTTAACAAACTGTACGAGGCTATGAACAAGCAGGAATCCATGGCTGCTTTTTAATTCAGACACGTAATGCCCGACTCCCATCAACACGTCTCCTTTGCCACTAGGGGCGATAAAGACCACTCTTACTCTACTCACACGCAAGCGTTAAAGGCCCTCCCTTATCCCCCCCCCATGATTCTATACTCCTGCTTCCTGTCTACAAGTAGAAGATGCTCAAACAGGAAGTACCCGCTCCATTGAGAAATGGTCCTCTGAATCGGAGGCTATGCTACAGGACTGCTTTGCTAGGTCTGACTAGAATATGTTCTGGGACTCCGTCAATAGAAGCAGAAGCTAAAAACCAGAATATACCCGTGACTCGGTTGAGAAACGGTAATGAGAATCAGAGGTTATGCTACAGGACTGCTTTGCTAGTGCTATTTGGAATATGTTCTGGGGCTCCGTCAATAGCGTCGACGAGCTAACCCCCTCCGAAACCGCCTTCATAAGGAAATTCATCGCCGACGTCGTCCCCACAGTGAGGGTTCGCTGCTTAACCCAATCAAAAGCTCTGGATTAACACAGAGGTTGGTGCTAAGCTAAAGGACAGGGTTACCACACACAGAGCTATCACAGACAACCCTGGAGGCTACGGCTGAGGACAGGAACAAGTACAAGAAGTCCCACTCCGACCTCTGCAGAGCCATCAAACAACAAAAGGACGATATAGGAACAAGGTGTAATCATACTACCCAGGCTCTGACGTCCGCCGCATGTGGCAAGGGGCTACAGTCCATTACGGATTACAAAAGGAAGACCCAACTGTGATCTGCCCAACGATGCCTCTCTACCAGACCAACTCACTGCATTTTACATCCGACAAAAACAACACAGAGCCGTGCATCAGGGCACCCGCTGACCCAGAGGACTGGGTTAACTCACTCTCAGTCAAGTCCTAAGGTCGCGGGGCCGGACTGTATTCCGGGGCGAGTTCTCAGAGCATGCGCAGAACAGCTGGCAGGCCTATTGACTGTTATTTTCAACCTCTCCTCGTCCCAGTCTGTAATGCCCACATGTCTCAAGCTGACCACCATCACTCCTGTTCCCATGAACTCTTGAGGCTACCTGCCATAATGACTCCCACCCTGTAGCACTCACATCTGTAATCATGAAGTCCTTTGAAAGGCTGGTTATGGCACACATTAACTCTACCATCCCTGACTCCTGACTCCACTCCAATTTGCATACGGCCCCCAGCAGATCCATAGACAACGCAATATCAATTGCACTCCACAATTCCCTCACCCACCTAGATAAGCTGAATACCTATGTGACAATGCTGTTCATTGACTACAGCTTAGCGTTCAACCCCAGTCCCCTCCAAGCTCGTCACTAAGCTTGTGACCCTGGGACTGAACACCTCCCTATGCAGCTGGATCCTAGGGGGAGGGGGGCAACTGGATCCTAGGGGGGGGGGGGCACTGGATCCTAGGGGGAGGGGGGGGCACTGGATCCTGTGGGGAGGGGGGGGGGGGCAACTGGATCCTAGGGGGAGGGGGGCAACTGGATCCTAGGGGGGGGGGGGCAACTGGATCCTGGGGGGAGGGGGGCAACTGGATCCTAGGGGGGGGGGGCAACTGGATCCTAGGGGGAGGGGGGCAACTGGATCCTAGGGGGAGGGGGGCAACTGGATCCTAGGGGGAGGGGGGGCAACTGGATCCTAGGGGGAGGGGGGCAACTGGATCCTAGGGGGGGGGGGGGCAACTGGATCCTAGGGGGAGGGGGGGGGGCAACTGGATCCTAGGGGGGGGGGGGGGGGGCAACTGGATCCTAGGGGGGGGGGGGGGCAACTGGATCCTAGGGGGAGGGGGGGCGCAACTGGATCCTGTGGGGAGGGGGGGCAACTGGATCCTGTGGGGGGAGGGGGCGCAACTGGATTCTAGGGGGAGGGGTGGCAACTGGATCCTAGGGGGAGGGGGGGCAACTGGATCCTAGGGGGAGGGGGCGCAACTGGATTCTAGGGGGAGGGGGGGCGCAACTGGATTCTAGGGGGAGTGGGGGGCAACTGGATCCTAGGGGGAGGGGGTCAACTGGATCCTAGGGGGAGGGGGGGGCAACTGGATCCTAGGGGGAGGGGGCGCAACTGGATTCTAGGGGGAGGGGGGGCGCAACTGGATTCTAGGGGGAGGGGGGGGGGAAACTGGATCCTAGGGGGAGGGGGGGCAAATGGATCCTAGGGGGAGGGGGGGCAACTGGATCCTAGGGGGAGGGGGGGGCAACTGGATCCTAGGGGGAGGGGGCGCAACTGGATTCTAGGGGGAGGGGGGGCAACTGGATCCTAGGGGGAGGGGGGGGGGCAACTGGATCCTAGGGGGAGGAGGGGACAACTGGATCCTAGGGGGAGGGGGCGCAACTGGATTCTAGGGGGAGGGGGGGCAACTGGATCCTAGGGGGAGGGGGGGGCAACTGGATCCTAGGGGGAGGGGGCGCAACTGGATTCTAGGGGGAGGGTGGGCAACTGGATCCTAGGGGGAGGGGGGGCAACTGGATCCTAGGGGGAGGGGGGGGCAACTGGATCCTAGGGCGAGGGGGGGCAACTGGATCCTAGGGGGAGGGGGGGGGGCAACTGGATTCTAGGGGGAGGGGGGGCAACTGGATCCTAGGGGGAGGGGGGGGAACTGGATCCTAGGGGGAGGGGGGGCAACTGGATTCTAGGGGGAGGGGGGCAACTGGATCCTAGGGGGGGGGAGGGGGCGCAACTGGATTCTAGGGGGAGGGGGGGGCAACTGGATCCTAGGGGGAGGGGGCGCAACTGGATCCTAGGGGGAGGGGGGGCAACTGGATCCTAGGGGGAGGGGGGGGCAACTGGATCCTAGGGGGAGGGGGGGGGGGGCAACTGGATCCTGTGGGGGAGGGGGGGGGGCAACTGGATCCTAGGGGGAGGGGGGGCAACTGGTTCCTATGGGGGAGGGGGGGGGCAACTGGATCCTGTGGGGAGGGGGGTCAACTGGATCCTAGGGGGAGGGGGGGGGGCAACTGGATTCTAGGGGGAGGGGGGGAAAGCGGTACTGGAGCAACAAGTCTGACACCAACAGGCTCCTGAACAGCTTTTATCCCCCCAGGACATAGTCTGTGTAGCCATTTTGTTAACTATTTACAGACTATCTGCCCTGCCTTCTACTTTGTCCTGCCTTGACTTCTACTTACCTATACAAGCCTACCCCTACACATATCACTCCAGTATCCCTGCACATTGTAAGTATGGAATTGGCAGTGATATTGATTACTGCATTGTTGGGAAAGAGCAAGCAAGAAAGGCATTTCACTGTACTTATGCAGAAAAAGTTGATGTCATGGCTCCACTGCAGTAGGAGGCAGCATGGAGTTTGTAGTGGTGGGATGGTTGTGGTGTTTTGGGACCTGTGTCCTCTCCAGCATGCTGTTCAATGGTGTGGTGTGTAGACAAGCCTTCTACAGATCTTTTCCTTTCTACTTTATTTGCGATGTAATTCATAAAAGAAGCCAACAGCAGTTCAGTCTTGGATTTGGGAGAAATGTTTAAGAGTTAATGTCACTTTTTATTTTTCTGGTCAGTTGATTCTGGTTCTTTCTGGTCAGTTGATTCTGGTTCTTTCTGGTCAGTTGAAACTGGTTCTTTCTGGTCAGTTGATTCTGGTTCTTTCTGGTCAGTTGATTCTGGTTCTTTCTGGTCAGTTGATTCTGGTTCTTTCTGGTCAGTTGATTCTGGTTCTTTCTGGTCAGTTGATTCTGGTTCTTTCTGGTCAGTTGATTCTGGTTCTTTCTGGTCAGTTGATTCTGGTTCTTTCTGGTCAGTTGATTCTGGTTCTTTCTGGTCAGTTGATTCTGGTTCTTTCTGGTCAGTTGAAACTGGTTCTTTCTGGTCAGTTGAAACTGGTTCTTTCTGGTCAGTTGAAACTGGTTCTTTCTGGTCAGTTGAAACTGGTTCTTTCTGGTCAGTTGATTCTGGTTCTTTCTGGTCAGTTGATTCTGGTTCTTTCTGGTCAGTTGATTCTGGTTCTTTCTCCATTCGTTCAGAGCCAGAGGAGCATGGACACGGACAGCAGTACTGCGTCCAGCCTTGTAGGTCCAGGTGGCCAGCCTCCCTCCCTACCCCAGCCTGAGGAGCAGTTGGGTGGGGAGCACCAGCAGTTCAGGGCCCTGAGGGCAGCAGAGGACTGTCTGTCCCACCAGCTACAGCAGCTGAGCAGGAACCCGTTTGACGACAGCGTTGAGCTGCGTACCCCTCTAAGGCAGGACCTAGAGGGCCGGGTCAGACAGATCGCCCTCCGAGAGGGGTTATACGTCCTCCCTAGAACGCACCCTCCACCCCTCACCTCCATCACCATTGCCACCTCCCGCCGCTCCCCCCTCCCCGAGCCTCTACAGGTGTCCCGGTTCACCTTAGAAGGGGTCTCCCAACCAACAGTGCAGGGGTGGCTACCTCAGACACGGCCCCAGCAGCAGGAGAGGGAGAGCACCACCACCTCGACACACTGCTCCATGTCCAGAGACCCAACCACCATGACTGGATCACAGGCCAACAGCAGCAGTCTGTACCCCAGAGACAGAAAGACACGCCTGGGCCAGGAGCCGGGCCAGGAGCCGGGACAGGAGCCGGGCCAGGAGCCGGGACAGGAGCAGGTAGAAACCCAGCTGAATCTATCTTTACCGCGTACTGACTAAAGAACTTGCACTGTTATTCACACTCAGATCTGTTATAGACTGACACTGTTACAGACTGACACTGTTATAGACTGACACTGTTATAGACTGACACTGTTATAGACTGACACTGTTATTCAGACTCAGATCTGTTATAGACTGACACTGTTATAGACTGACACTGTTATAGACTGACACTGTTATAGACTGACACTGTTATAGACTGACACTGTTATAGACTGACACTGTTATAGACTAACACTGTTATAGACTAACACTGTTATAGACTAACACTGTTATAGACTGACACTGTTATAGACTGACACTGTTATAGACTGACACTGTTATAGACTGACACTGTTATAGACTGACACTGTTATAGACTGACACTGTTATAGACTGACACTGTTATAGACTGACACTGTTATAGACTAACACTGTTATAGACTGTTATAGACTAACACTGTTATAGACTGACACTGTTATAGACTGACACTGTTATAGACTGACACTGTTATAGACTGACACTGTTATAGACTGACACTGCTATAGACTAACACTGTTATAGACTGTTATAGACTGACACTGTTATAGACTGACACTGTTATAGACTGACACTGTTATAGACTGACACTGTTATAGACTGACACTGTTATAGACTGACACTGTTATAGACTGACACTGCTATAGACTAACACTGTTATAGACTGTTATAGACTGACACTGTTATTCACAATTCAGATGACCTGGTGTTTAAGAAAAGGAATGTCCTCTGGACACTAACACTGTCACACTCTCTCTCCCTCTCCCCCCTCTTCCTCGCTCTCTCCCCTCTTCCCCGGTCTCGCTCTCTCCCCTCTTCCCCGGTCTCGCTCTCTCCCCTCTTCCTCGGTCTCCCTCTCTCCCCTCTTCCTCGGTCTCCCTCTCTCCCCTCTTCCTCGGTCTCCCTCTCTCCCCTCTTCCTCGGTCTCCCTCTCTCCCCTCTTCCTCGCTCTCTCCCCTCTTCCTCGCTCTCTCCCGTCTTCCTCGCTCTCTCCCCTCTTCCCCGGTCTCCCTCTCTCCCCTCTTCCTCGGTCTCCCTCTCTCCCCTCTTCCTCGGTCTCCCTCTCTCCCCTCTTCCTCGCTCTCTCCCCTCTTCCTCGCTCTCTCCCCTCTTCCTCGGTCTCCCTCTTCCCCCCCTCTTCCTCGGTCTCGCTCTCTCCCCTCTTCCCCGGTCTCCCTCTCTCCCCTCTTCCCCGGTCTCCCTCTCTCCCCTCTTCCTCGGTCTCCCTCTCTCCCCTCTTCCTCGGTCTCCCTCTTCCCCCCCTCTTCCCCGGTCTCCCTCTCTCCCCTCTTCCTCGGTCTCCCTCTCTCCCCTCTTCCTCGGTCTCCCTCTCTCCCCTCTTCCTCGGTCTCTCTCCCACCCAGCTGCCTGGTAGAGACCAAGAGAACCACATTGCTGGTCCTCCCGACTCTGCAGCTCCTCTCCCTCTAACCCCAGGCATGTACGGGCAGATTTCCAGTTCTCACCCCGACGTAGGCCGTCCTGGGTCCATCATGGGTTCTGGAGCAGACTGGGTCTCTGGAGCTGGGACCACCAGGACGGGTCAGGTCTCCCACCTCCACCTCACCCTCTCCCCTGGTCCTACAGGGGCTGAAGAGAGGTCCCGGAGACTTCTGTCCTTTGCTCCTGTCAGACACTCCTCTGCTGTCTCCAGCAGTGTTGACGTAGACGAGAGCCTAGGATACACCCCCGAGCCTGCTCGGGCCAATCAGACGGGGTCGCAGGAGAACAGAGATCCAATTTGGAGACAGGGGCATGAGACGGCCGACGCCTCAGTTCAGATCACCACGGGAACGGCAACCTCCACCTTCCCACAATGCTTCACACCTCCCCAGAGGCTGACTGGTACCGGTCCGTCTAGGCAGGCGGCGCTGTCGGTTCTGTTGCCATATAAACCACACGGCAGTGAGGAGATGTTCTACATATCCCAGACACATACGGACCCACGGCTTTCCCCCGTACGATCTGACTCCACCATGGAGAGTTCCCACCCAGGTACAACATCTCTTATCTAGCTAGTTCAAATACATTATTTAGACATTTTTAAACTATCTATAGTGACACTGACAGACTGACAGGAATTCCAGGGCATTCAATAATGAATGATCCCCTTGGTCTAGAGAATTCCTATAGGCTAACTGAGATCGTCCTGTAATAGATGCAGCCGCCTGGCCCCTCCTCTGGCCCCTCCTCTCTCCTCTCCTCTGGCCCCTTCTCCTCTCCTCTGGCCCCTCCTCTCTCCTCTCCTCTGGCCCCTTCTCCTCTCCTCTGACCCCTCCTCTCTCCTCTCTCCTCTCTCCTCTCCTCTGGCCCCTCCTCTCTCCTCTCCTCTGGCCCCTCCTCTCTTCTCTCCTCTGGCCCCTCCTCTCTTCTCTCCTCTGGCCCCTCCTCTCTTCTCTGGCCCCTCCTCTCTCCTCTGGCCCCTCCTCTCCTCTGGCCCCTCTCTCCTCTCCTCCCCCAGGCGGGTAGCAGCTGGTCTTTTGTAACAGGAACAAAATTAATTATTCATGTTCCAGTGTGCGAGAGAGACAGAGGCGGTGTTGAGTCCCAGGTCCGACAGCGATGATCCTCAGAAAGAGCGAGAGACACAGGGCGTCCTCCTTCCTCTCCGAGCCACTCACCCGTTCCTCCCTCTCTCTCTCTCTCTCTCTCCTCCCCAGGCTCGGACGACGCGGTGCCCCCTCGCTTCAACATAGAGATCCTGGGGTCACGAGAGCACCAGGTGGACCCGGTGGTGGACAGGGGGGTCAACATCAAACACACAGAGGGTATCTACAGCAAGAGACAAAGACTGGGAGACAGCTACAGTATGGAGAGGACAGGTGAGCACTCAGTATAGTGAGGGATTAACACTGGGGGTAATGACCGGGTCAGTATAGTGAGGGATTAACACTGGGGGTAATGACCGGGTCAGTATAGTGAGGGTTTAACACTGGGGGGAAGGACCGGGTCAGTATAGTGAGGGTTTAACACTGGGGGTAATGACCGGGTCAGTATAGTGAGGGTTTAACACTGGGGGTAATGACCGGGTCAGTATAGTGAGGGTTTAACACTGGGGGGAAGGACCGGGTCAGTATAGTGAGGGTTTAACACTGGGGGGGAAGGACCGGGTCAGTATAGTGAGGGTTTAACACTGGCGGGAAGGACCGGGTCAGTATAGTGAGGGTTTAACACTGGGGGGAAGTACCGGGTCAGTATAGTGAGGGTTTAATACTGGGGGGAAGGACCGGGTCAGTATAGTGAGGGTTTAACACTGGGGGTAATGACCGGGTCAGTATAGTGAGGGTTTAACACTGGGGGTAATGACCGGGTCAGTATAGTGAGGGTTTAACACTGGGGGGAAGGACCGGGTCAGTATAGTGAGGGTTTAATACTGGGGGGAAGGACCGGGTCAGTATAGTGAGGGTTTAACACTGGGGGTAATGACCGGGTCAGTATAGTGAGGGTTTAACACTGGGGGTAATGACCGGGTCAGTATAGTGAGGGTTTAACACTGGGGGGAAGGACCGGGTCAGTATAGTGAGGGTTTAACACTGGGGGGAAGGACCGGGTCAGTATAGTGAGGGTTTAACACTGGGGGGAAGGACCGGGTCAGTATAGTGAGGGATTAACACTGGGGGGAAGGACCGGGTCAGTATAGTGAGGGTTTAACACTGGGGGGAAGGACCGGGTCAGTATAGTGAGGGATTAATACTGGGGGGAAGGACCGGGTCAGTATAGTGAGGGTTTAACACTGGGGGGAAGGACCGGGTCAGTATAGTGAGGGTTTAACACTGGGGGGGAAGGACCGGGTCAGTATAGTGAGGGATTAATACTGGGGGGAAGGACCGGGTCAGTATAGTGAGGGTTTAACACTGGGGGGAAGGACCGGGTCAGTATAGTGAGGGTTTAACACTGGGGAGGAAGGACCGGGTCAGTATAGTGAGGGTTTAACACTGGGGGGGAAGGACCGGGTCAGTATAGTGAGGGATTAACACTGGGGGGGAAGGACCGGGTCAGTATAGTGAGGGTTTAACACTGGGGGGAAGGACCGGGTCAGTATAGTGAGGGTTTAACACTGGGGGGAAGGACCGGGTCAGTATAGTGAGGGGTTAACACTGGGGGGAAGGACCGGGTCAGTATAGTGAGGGTTTAACACTGGGGGGAAGGACCGGGTCAGTATAGTGAGGGTTTAACACTGGGGGGAAGGACCGGGTCAGTATAGTGAAGGTTTAACACTGGGGGGAAGGACCGGGTCAGTATAGTGAGGGTTTAACACTGGGGGGAAGGACCGGGTCAGTATAGTGAGGGATTAATACTGGGGGGAAGGACCGGGTCAGTATAGTGAGGGTTTAACACTGGGGGGAATGACCAGGTCAGTATAGTGAGGGATTAACACTGGGGGGAAGGACCGGGTCAGTATAGTGAGGGTTTAACACTGGGGGGAAGGACCGGGTCAGTATAGTGAGGGTTTAACACTGGGGGGAAGGACCGGGTCAGTATAGTGAGAGTTTAACACTGGGGGGAAGGACCGGGTCAGTATAGTGAGGGTTTAACACTGGGGGGGAAGGACCGGGTCAGTATAGTGAGGGTTTAACACTGGGGGGAAGGACCGGGTCAGTATAGTGAGGGATTAACACTGGGGGAAAGGACCGGGTCAGTTTTGTGAGGGATTAACACTGGGGGGAATAATCAGGTCTGTATAGTATACAGTATGTATATTTTTAATGGACAGAGTCACTGCTTTGTGTGTGAATGTTATTTTCTCTTGAATTCTTAACCAGATACCATTTCCACTCTCAGGTACCGCCATGCCAGTGGATGAAGGCCAACCAATGATTGACCAGCGTACTCCACAGTCAATATGCTTCTCTCATGTAACAGGAGGGTTAACCAGAGGACCTGCTGTACCAACCACCACCACTAGAGGTCCTGCTATACCCTCCACCACCACTAGAGGTCCTGCTATACCCTCCATCACCACTAGAGGTCCTGCTATACCCTCCACCACCACTAGAGGTCCTGCTGTACCCTCCACCACCACTAGAGGTCCTGCTATACCCTCCACCACCACTAGAGGTCCTGCTGTACCCTCCACCACCACTAGAGGTCCTGCTGTACCCTCCACCACCACTAGAGGTCCTGCTATACCCTCCACCACCACTAGAGGTCCTGCTGTACCCTCCACCACCACTAGAGGTCCTGCTATACCAACCACCACCACTAGAGATCCTGCTATACCATCCACCACCACTAGAGGTCCTGCTATACCATCCACCACCACTAGAGGTCCTGCTATACCCTCCACCACCACTAGAGGGCCTGCTATACCCTCCACCACCACTAGAGGGCCTGCTATACCAACCACCACCACTAGAGGGCCTGCTATACCAACCACCACCACTAGAGGTCCTGCTATACCAACCACCACCACTAGAGGTCCTGCTATACCCTCCACCACCACTAGAGGTCCATCTGGGGCCATGCGAGACCATGGAACCTCAATCACCACCTCCACACAAACCCAGGGGGTCCCAGACACAGACCGCCTTGTCCAGCCCTCCCTTCGCTGCAGCCTGGGGTTGGGGGAGGAGGACCTGGAGGTTTTCCAGCCTCTGCATGTAGAGATGGACTATAGTTCTATGGACCTCCACCATC